>NW_025784083.1:0-26157 GCF_021130785.1 Homalodisca vitripennis
TAGTTGTAATAATTTAAAAACATAATTTCAATGGTTTTTTTTTTATTAAACTTTTAAATGTAATATAAAAATATCTTAGGAAAGGGTTGTTTCGATAGGTGCATAGATCAGATTCTGTTTACCTGTAACGTCTAAGTAAATTAAAAAAAAAAAATAAAAAAAATAAATATAAAAATGTTAAACTCATTTATGTATCTTAAATATCAGAATGGTATAAGATAATCTGCAAAATTTACATTTGAGTTGTTTCTTTTAATTTAAATTACCACCAGGCATTTGAAATCAGATTGTTCAAAATTTGTGGGCATTACAAATAATTAAATGTTTCTAATAGGTTTATATAAACAAAAACAAAATAAAATATTTGTAATTAATAGCAATTAGTTTCCCTCCCCGAGAAAATTAATTAAAAATCGCCTTAAAAGGATTTTTGGTTTTTAATTATAGAACAATTTTTTAACATCTTCATATTTTTTGGGCCATTTCTGTTTTTTCCCGTCAGGGCAAACATAAACTTACAAACTCACAAAACATATAATTAAATGTATAACAGTGTAGGGTTGATACAGTGTTACCATCCATATAACAACTATAATCTATAAAGTAATTATAAACTATAATAAATTCGAATTATTGAAACGAATATTCCTTGCATTGTTACACTTCTTCTCTGATGGCAAAATAATATAAGTTAAATGTGTAGTAAAGACTGGCAAAAATATGATCTGTTGGTTTTAATTCGTTCCTATTTTATATTTAATAATTTATCATTTACTATAACAAAAACCATATATACTAGATAACGTTTCATAATAATATGGTTAAAGTGGTAATACTTGTCTGTTGTATAAATCAACTTTTACGTAAAAAAAATACTCTAAAATTTAAATCTGACATTTCTTGAATACAAAAAAGTGTTTTGTAACTATAATTAAACAATAAATAAATGGAATATGTAAAATAAGTTAGTAATTTAAATTGAGATTGTGTTAATTTACATTCTGTAAACGGTATTAAAAACTAAAATACTGTATATTATCTCACTTTCTTCATTAATAACGTCATGGTGATTATTTGTTTGTTTGTATAATATCTTTACCTTGGTCTAACTAAAACATCGCCAAAAAAGGTTATGCAATCACATTGGGGATTCTATTTTAAACCTTCATTCTTTTTTATTTAAATTTATTCGAACATGCATTTATAATTTAATTCAAAAGGTTAGCTTTTTAGCATTTATTACATCAATTAAATAAAATTAAAAAAACATTACCCAATATACACGGTAAAGTTATTATTACAGGTATTTTTAAATAATATTATGTGGAAATAAATTATATATCATAGGTGTAAATAAACTGAGCATTTTTTTATTTCAAAATGTAATTTGGCATTATGGGGTCTAATTAAAGTAATGAAATTGTTAGCTTGAGACGATTTAAATTACAGTAAATAGGTAAACAATTAAAGGTTGAATAAATACAAATGGCTAACATAATTTGAGGTGAGTTAATCGGGTTCGTAGTTAACTGGCATTAACCGTAAAACATTATGTTTCTCCAAATTACCACATCGATTAATATAAAAATAAACTAAATTCCATTTTATAGTTTTCATTAGAAATTAACTTTCTACATTAAAACAGTATAATATTAATACATTATATGTGGTGTTTATAACAAACTTGATAATCGAGTAAATAGAATTGTGTGTCTTAAAATGGACCTAAGTAGAAAAATTTTTTTGGGGGGATAAAAATAATTCATATTGTGGCGTAAAATTCTAAGGTAATTTTATGGACACACATATTTTTTGAAATAATATTAATTTTCGATACATTGTTCATTACGAGAATGTATAACAATGATACAATAAGATAAAAGAATGAAAGATAGTTAATGTTGACAAAACAAAAGTATATTTATTTTACCCCTTTTCAGATTAACAACATGTCCGTTTACCATTTAAAACTGCATGAACTATAAATTGTAAGTTATAATTGATTGCAAACTCGTCAAAATTGTAGAAAAATTCAATAGTATTAAATATTTTTATAGTTTATAGTCTTTGACAGTAGTTTAAAACATGGGAAAACCAATTTATACAGCGACCTCCAGTAAGGAACATTTACGCTTAATCGTCAATAAGAAAAGTTACTATATTTGAAAAAACTGTTGTGATAAAGAAAAACTATTCAGAAATTTATTTACTATGCACATAAATCTTATTCAAGGATGCAGGTATGGAATTTAAATTGTTGGGGTGGGACGTTTAAATTTATAATTGAAAAAATAAGAGTTACGCAAAACTACTTCCTCTGAATAATTGTATGTAAACAAAAAACTGGCAGTTCATTTTTCACTTTACGTTGATTTAAAAATATTGCCGATTCATCATCTGTTTGTAAACAAGATGTTAAGAACCTTCTTTGTTACAACCGGAATAATGGAAACCAAAATTTATTTTACTCTACCCGTAATGTACAATAGGGTGCAATAAGAATTCCTAAAGTGAACAAAAGAAATGTTTAAGCATTCTTTCCAATACCTTGTTCCTAAATATTTTAATCAAATACCAATTCATTTAAAACAAATTTTGCTAAATTCTTCAACTGGCTTTTGGTGCAGGAAGATAAGTTTTTAAATTATGTTCTCAGATAAAATGTAGTTAATTAATTTAACAAGAATGTGTATATTTACACATTATTATATTTATATATTTGTTATTCCATTATTTAAATTGTTACATGTGTTGAATGATAAAGTGTTGATTTAGTTCGGTTATTGTTAAAATGTCACTATTGTTATTGCTGCTTTGCTAGTATTTCATTGCTGTTATTCTGTGTTGAGTTATTAATATAATGAATACCGACATATATATTTTACATTATCTACAGTAAAATGAGTTAGTGCACTCAGTAACAAGAAAGAAGGAAAAGTTAGAACTGAATTAGCTTACCCATTAAGAGTGTTAGTTACACACAACACTATACTTGTATTAATTACGACAACACAATCACAACTATTAGTTTTCAAAACACAGCCGCTTGTGGCAGTTTAAATAAAATATAGGAAAACAAAATGTGGATAGCATATTAAATTTAAAATGGATAGTTTAGTATTTATTTACGATGAATTGTGTCACTGAGTATCCAGAATGACGCCGGCTAATGCATGACGGAGTCCGGCACAGTTTAGGCAAACCTGTATCAAACAGCAAAAGTGAACTTTGCTGTCTGAACAGGTTGGGCAACCAATGGAAATAAAATCACTGTTAGCCGGCGTTATTTAACAATATTTGGATATTCATACAAACCTATCAGCTCTGATTCACGTCAATAGTATTTAAAATTAAATTAAATAATAAGAAAACAACACAATTGGAGGCTAAATGTTTAATAAACTATTTAAGTAGCTGGACCCTAGATTAGGTGTGCAGGAAAATTCCGAAAAAAATTATTGTGAATTTAAAACTTTGTAAAATTATTGATGGGATAGATAATTATTATTATATTATATATTTATTATTATTATTACTGTTAACAATAAGAAATAAAAAAGCGTCTAAAAGGGCGTTCATATAGTTTAATAGATATCAACTATATTTAACTGAAAATGGTAGCAGAGAAGTGATAACGGAAGTTGTTACTGATAGAAGAAAACAATGTTGTGATAAACGACACACGCGCCCAAACTGGCCAGCTCTGTAGCAAAGTGTTTCCAACATCATTCTACTCGGATTTATTCAACGGCGTGGCTTTTGTTTAAACGAAAATAGTGAATTAGTAATGGTTTTATCTCAAACCTTTTATCCCATAATTTTATATTCCTGAATAAAATAATTCATACTGTATAATTTTACGATCCGCATCATATTAACTCTAAGTACTGTGAGGAAAATACAAATATCGGTTCGAAAAAGTATATTGCTCCAGACAGTTTTCAGGATCATAAAGGAATATTTTGTAGTATCCTAAATCCATATACCGTACAATATGCAGGTGGGATAAATATTATAAAATTTATACCACCATCAAAACAATTATAACACTATTAAGATCATAAAAAAACTATTTTGTGGTCAATTGAAATTATTTATGATTTAGTAATAGTGAAAGAATTTAGTTTTTTATCCTTCAGGCATACTAGTAATCATTAACACTACGTTTCGAGATCTGCAAATCTGATTTCTTCTTCAGGTGTATAGATAACCCAAAGTATAGTTACATAGTTTAATATATCCAAATCAGCCCAAAGTGTTTGCAGTACTCACTGTATCAACCACTGTGTTCGAAACATGTACGTATTGAAACTAAATTTAAAAAATTAGTTAATATTACTATAATATTAGTGTTCAATACTTATAGCGATGACATAATTTCTACGCCTAGCTGCACATTGTTGCTTCTCTATACTCATCGGTATAGATTAATACACCACAACCTTTAATATCACTCATTTGTTACTACAAATGAATTAAATTAATAAAAAAAATGGTTATATGTTACAATTTAATTATGTTTAAAAATGTGTTTTACCAAAACGGCATGACTAATATAGGGGTATCAAAACACGTTTTATATCACTTAAAGACATTAGAATAAACAAAGACCTAATTTTTAATACATAACCAGTAGCAGGTGAACTATCTTTGCTTTATATTTTAAAAATTACTACTCAAACGAAAATAGTACTTTAAAATAATACTTGCTTTAAAATATCACCGCATCGAAAATTGTGGTATACTGTCTATTTCATCCAAGTTATCCATGCAGAAACAATTTTACCTTTTTAAAACACAATAGGGAGAGTGAAAAATCGCACCTTTTTGTGTGTAAGGCATTCAATGTCACCTCGTGAAACGATCACCCTTGCCTTGTTTGTAAACTGTTGTTGTCAGACAATCAGCTGATAAAATGGTGATACCAGTAGACTGATAGTAATTTATTAAATCGATGTTTTACATCAGTGTGTGTTCGTTGTACCCTTATTCCTTTTTATCATATATAGCGAAGTCACAATTAAATATCTAATGAGAGATACACCTCTCCTTTGATTTATATCTATACATAGAATCATTAAAATGTAATTAAGGGGGGTCTGTTCGCCTATCTCCGTAATGTTAATTTTATGTAATTTTTATAGAGTTGTGTTGAACCTACACTGAAATGTTTTATTTTATTTTATTAATCATGTAATACTCTAGTCACTGACACAAGGATTTTTGTTTATTTTGTATTTTAATTTTTCTACAAATTTTTTAAAAACTTGTGTTAAATTTCAAGTTTTTAATTCAGAAATTTAATTTTTATAAGCCCAAAAATTAAAATTTTACAAAATCCTTGTGTTAGTGACTAGTAAATACTAAAACAAACACACAGTGAAAATTTCATAAAGATATCTTTAACAGGTCCTGAGAAAACTTACATCAAAGTTAGAAAATACAAATTTTGGGAAAAACGCGATTGAAAAAATCGTTTGTACTAACCTACAGTGAACTTGGTAACAGCAGTAGCTGCCAGTGCTGTAGGCTGGTTTGTCTGCTTCATCCTGCTCAAATTGGTCCTCTAACTTTCTTTTCTTCAATGCCTTAGCCTTCCTGATTTTCTTCTCAAGCTCATTTGCAGCTAATTCGGCTTTCTTGAGTCGCTTATTCTCAAGGCTTTTCATTGCAGCAACCAAATTTTTACCAGGAGAAAGTTTAAGCTCATCCATTATTTGTACTCTACTTATCAGGCCATTATAAAATGTGCTTATAGCTAAATAAGTCCCATATTTTAGCACTGGTAGGCTAACAAAAACCCTTTTTGGTATTACAGACCAAATCACATTGTTCAATGATTCGTTTGGGTTTTGTGTTTTGCCCTTCACACATTTTTGCAAAATGCTCAGGATCAGCCAAATCCCTAAATATTGGCTTGATAGGCAAGCATAACAGCTTTTGGCAAATGGTGTGATAATACTCAGTATTATCACAAGTAAGCTCTGGTTGAACTTACACCACGTTCCGTCTCCTTTTGGGCAAAGCTCGTGTTGGGGTTGTTCGTTAGTCGATAAGACGTGGAAAAATTCAGCCCAAACTGCTTGCTTCATTTCCCTTACACTTGATGTGTTCCGACGTATAGCCAGTCCATAATAACTTTGCAGTTTGATGAACAGCAGCAGTAGTAAGGTCGACCTTTTCCGGACATAGATTTGCTATCTTCAAGGAGGGTTTTACCCGACGTACTTTTTATTTTGAGTAAACGTGTTCCCATTCTCTTTTGCACGTGGCCTAATGCATTCAAGTTTGTTTATTTTTATTTCGTCTCCATAAACTTGAGCTTCATTCACTGATGCATAGGCCTTTGAGTCTCCATCTCCCAAGTAGTTGAGGTAGCAAACATTAATATTCCGGCTCTGACCTCCGAAAAACCTCTAAAGCGCCAGCGACCTCCATTCCTCCCTCCTCCTACCCTGATAAGTTTGCTTTACAGCTGTCTACATGAACATTTTCACACTTATTTGGGCATTTACAAAACTTTGAAAGGATAGATACATCTAGTACTTTCCCTGTATCTACTGATGTTAGAGAAAGAATGCCATTTTGAGAGACATGGCCTCTCTTTTGCCATGAACCGTCTAGTGCAACGCATAAGTTATGTCGGTCCCCATCATTACTGCTCACTGCTTCTTCTACGGCGTTTCTCATACTTTTTTTACACATATTTTCTGCTACTGTGCCTAAAACTTGTTTCATTGTTTTCTATAATGAACTGGAGGAGGAGGAAGATTTAGAGTGCCACACAAGATTTGGGCTGCTGTGTGGCCTTTGCCAATGCTGCGCATACCGTGCACAAGACGTAGGTTCAAGTCGTAAAGAGTTACAGATTTTCCATTGATATTTTCAGTGATTTTATTTACAATTGTCAATAGACCTTTTTTGTCTGTACAGTTTGGACAATACACTGAGAAATTTACTGCAAGTCCTTCAACAGACCGCCTTTCAAAATCAATTTGTGCTTGCAACGACTGCATCCTGCGATTTCATTTATGGCTTCGGCAGCGAATTCAAATCAAATATGTCATATGCTAAAACCTCATTCTTCTGATTATAGTATTCAAAATTACCTTGAACTTTCATTTTTCTAACAGAAGAACTAGGGGTGGTAGGATTATCAGAGGTGTCAGTGCTGGTGGTAGGCCTGGGCAAAGTTTCAGTATTGAGGTTATACATAGCCTCAGAAGATCTATCAAGGCTAGATTTAGTCTTTCCAACATGCTTTCTCTTGGAATAACACTTGAAACGGATTCCCGATTTTCTGTTTATTTCCCATGTTAACTTGAAACAACAACTAATATTCACAAACCTCGAATAAGTAAACTGTCACTTTGTAAACAACACAAATTGAGAAAGACTCTCACTGACATCACATAAACAAAGATCACATGACAAATAGTACACCTGACAGGAGACAAAAATATACATCAAAAGCAGGGTAGCCAACATAACATAACAATAAGGAAACAAGAATAGTAGTAGTATGTTATGAATATGATTAAAGCGGTGGGCCACCAGCGGGGCTGCCTCTTTCACCATAAAATTGGTTGCAATGCTTTCGAAAAACTTTCTTTTCAATAACTTCTAATAAAGATAGAAATGAAAATAAGCACATCTTTGAAAAGGTGAGGTTCTGAAGAATATAAAACTAAAAAAAACCAAAAAAACTCAAAAAAATGAAATTTTTGGTACGGGACCCCCCTTAAGCAAAATAACCGGTTTCCATATGGATTTAAATATTCATGTTGTTTTTATGTAAGGGGTGGAAGTCTAACAAACAGTTTTCAAATGGGATTACTCATCTAATATATTTAAAAAATGTAGTTATAACTTCAGTTCCCAAAAAGGCAAAGCAAAACTAGCGGAATAATGTGATAGGTGAATTTGCTAAGGCTGATTTCACAGACACTTTATTATTAGGCGTCTAAACGCTAGTAGTTGAATAATGAAATGTAAAAACTGCAATCTGTTTTAATGGTGGATGTTTGTTTGTTTGTTGAACTGCAAAAAGATATTTAGCACAAATATAGTACTGGGATGTAAGGGTGGCAGCTTCAGATTGACTCTAATAACTATAATATCTATATATAAAGTTAGAATATGAGCTTAAAATGCGTAATCTGAGGAATAAAAATTCCTTATCATCAATGGCATAGAGTTACTTTTTTTCTTTAATATTATTCTATAGGTAGGGATAATATAATGAAGTGAAAAGAAATTATTGAAGCCTGTCTGGACAGTTTGAGTCAGTAATAAGAATAAGAAACTTATACCGGTTGTAAAAGTCCTATGTTGGAAACTAACTTATGGTGTAAAATGTATTATTGAAAATATATACTCTGAGAATAATACAACTATTTTTATCTAGTAAGTAATAATGATTAAGCTGTTTTGCAGAGTAGTAAGGTTTGGTAAAAACGTTGAATGATTTAGTTTACTTAATACTTAAGCCACTAACTAAATAGAGAGTAGTATAATAAACGTTTACTGGTATTATTTATTCACAGTAGGAGAAATTACTGACAAAAACGAGACGGTAGGAACCCGGATGCTATGTATGGCAATTCGATAGCAACAGTGTTGTAACATAAATAGACACATACTGGTAGGTAAAGAGTTTATTATAGTGGTATGTAATATTAGAAATTTAGAGTTTGATGTATGCATGTAATATGTGAATAATGTATAACAACCCCATTGTTAAGTTATTTATCCGTCATTTTGTACCTTTTCGACTCAACAGGAAAGCTACCCAAACTCAACAGGATAGCTGTCACGTTGCAAACTCTAGCGCTGAAAGAAAGAGCGGTGCCTAAGAGTTTTTTATATAAATTATAAAAGAAATAGAAAAGAGTTACTGTACAACTACAGCGGGAATTCCCGTATTATGGAATATTAATACTTTTAATTATCATGACATAGAATATACATTTTACACAATGGAATAATCAATTATTGTTTATGTTATAACAGGAATTCCTTTTTCTACTGTTTTGAAATTACAGTACTGACAATTTCAAAAACACAATGATAATAGTTTTACGTTTAACACACAAAGGTAAAAAAAACAATACATTAAGTTCTTTTTGAATTTCAAGTACTTTCTCTTTTCTTTGGTTAAACGCTATGTTGCTTTTTTATAAAACAATAATCACAGAGAAAAATACTTTTGTTTTACAAAAGAGAAAAATACTAAAAGAAAATTCATAAAAAACTATTATAAACACAATGAAAACCGTGTGACGTAATTTATGTAAAGTAAAAGTACTATTTGTTTTTGTTACATTAGTTTGACATACAATTTTCCTAATATTACCTAAGCTGTATTATCCTTTGTTAAATATAAAAATATTTAAAATGTGTTGAGTAGGCAATATAGAGTAATTTGGCCAACTTTATGAAATTTTAGAAATGTAGTAAAAAAGTTTCCAACTAGTATTAACTTCAAAATATTCCATCGTATAAAACACTTAGGAATAGTGTCCTAAAGAGGCAGGATCATAATTAAACTTGTTCATTTTGTTTTTGTAGCGGTTCCAAGAAATCGTTCAGTGCTCTCTTTTTTATAGGTAATATCCGTATATCTTACAAATTTGGGAGAACTAGGGATATTATTTAATTTTAGGTCATTGTAAGCAATATATCCAAGTATGTTCTCCCCCGTAACTTTCAGCACATTTCGTTTATAAATGGCAAACGCCTTTTTTACAGAAAACATTTTACTGATATCGTTATTTAAAAATATGTGTAATATTTTTCTCATGTATACTTTTTATGTACGTTGCAAACAGGCTTTAAATAATGAAAGATTGATTTTTCAAAATTAAAGTTATTATACAGGGCATTTGAAACTCTTACTACATATTTTAGGACATTATTTTACAGTCTAATAGTAGCCAAACTCTAACGGAAACTCATGATTTCTTTTTCTCTCTTCACTATCACTGTCAGTCCGTTTTGTTTGTTATTAAAATATCCAAAAATATAACATACAACAAGATACATCAACGAAATCTTAGTCAAACTCTGTATGTGAAGGAATGAAGTTGTGTGTGGAAGAAAATTAGGAAATTCACGAGTTTCAATATTAATATTATTATGAGTGATATTACGAGTATTATACGTCTTCAATATTATAATAAATAGTAACATTGCGGAATATACACGAAAATTTTGAAAATTTAGAAGAGAACAGATCAGATTTTTTGTCCCATACTGCATGTTGGCTTTCTTAAATGTAGAATATAATTGTGTTGACTCATTAGATGGCATTAAAAGTCAATTCTATACCTAATGAATATTCAACTACTTAAAGTATTTAATATAAATTCGCAATTTTATCGCTTTTTTCAAGTTGTTTTGTCATTTTATATGCAGTTATGAAAGCTTTTGGACTAATTATTTATATTTATTAACTAAATATATAAAATACATAGTTTTATTTAAAATTGTACATTACATAAATAACGATAAAACTAAATATAAACAATAAACCAGTCCCATCTATTCTTCAAATGTTTTTTAAAAACCTATATGAAAAAGGGCCAGCAAACTACTTCAGTGTAGAGAAATCAATTGGATTTACAAACCAAATCACGTATAAAGGTTTCATTGTCTAACGGAGCAGTGACTTTTCTAGTGCTGCCTCAGTGTTCTAGATTACAGTCAAATGGTCCCTTCTCTCTTATCGATTGACACTAGTAACAGTTCACTGGCCTCATTAATATAGCCATTTTATTGGTTATAATAGCCTTCGTCGACAAAAAAATTGTGTTTGTTATTATATTACGGGTTTCAATATAAATTTAATATTTAGTTTTGGAATAAGTAGCATATGTTTAAAAATTTACTAGAATTGGAAAAAAATTGGTATAGTTTACTTTCACTTCGACGTCTCTCTTAGTTTGCTACTCAGCGTTATGTAAATATTTCATTTCAGTCAGTCTGTCTGACTGTCTGCAACACATTTTAATTGCGCACTAATTTTATTTTTATATGAAGAACACTGTGGTCAAAGATGATGCACGTCATTTCATTTTATTGTTACCCTTACAATTCCAAACACAGACAAATTACCAATCCTGATCATCAGTTTTACTATCAGGAAATTGTCAAATGATTTTACACAGTTTGTTTTCAAATTTATTTAATCTGATATTTTCCTTTGCTATCATGTTTACCCAACAGGCTAATGTAAGAATATTCTATGACTTTTGCCATATCTCGTATCCCCATAGTTACCATCATACATTTCAGTGTTGTTCGTTTAGGAAAGCTTGACGCTAAATTTAACGTCAATGTGTCAGCTCTTTTTTAAGAAATTGTCTGAACAAACAGATGGTGAGGCATATATACAATATTTTAGCCCCTCCAGTAAACGGCATTGCTAACGTAATAAATATCGGAGCAAATTGCATTATAAAGTCAAATGCAAAATCTGCTAACTTGTATTTGATGTATTTGCATTACAATCTTAGAAGTAGAGTTTAGCCTCCTACACTGTCTGTAGTTCTCGCAGAACATGCAATGTATGCAGTTGAAGTTTGAGGTTCTGGCTTTTTCTTAAAGTACCAACACACCCGGTATATTACCATGAGTTATGAGACCGAACTTTAGTTTTACATTTCTCTGTAAGAAGATCGATAAAAGTTGGAAAAATAACATGAAAACTAGGAGATATTAAGTAGGATTTCATCAATATAATATAATGCATTTTTAATTAGCACTCATATACATTTAGTTTTAATATTAATAATTTGTTATATTCATAACTACTGTAAATGGCGAATTTACTCAGACGTTTTTATGTGTTGTGTCAACACGAATTAGAAATGTATTTAACTTTTCATCACATAAGAATTCTCACAAAAGATATTTTAAAATATATAATATAAAATATGAAGTATAAAGTGCATAAATCATCCTCCAAAAGCAAATAATTACTATCAAAAAATATAAATAAGTCAAGTTTAAAAGGTTATTTAAAAAGCATCGTTAAAACAGATAAATTGAGGGAAATTGATAGTTGTTTTGTGCTTAAACCGTTTGTCTGCGTGATATCTCTAAAACACGTTTACGAATAATTTAAAATTTCTATTTACTTTCTGCTTTTTATGCTTGATGGAAGTCCCCAGGTTTTAATATAAAAGACATTTTCTATTTACATTGATAATTTACATTTACATTTATGGCTTATAAACAAACATAATAGCAAGGAAAATGTTAAAAATTAATACATGTATAAGAAACGAAGAAAACCATAAGAGATTTTAAAATTTTATATGTTAAATTTAGTAAAATGACTATCAGCATTAAATGAAATACTTTACACAAGTGAAAAGTGAATAAAACCTCAAATATGTAACTTACGCGTAAATGATGAAGTTCAGGGAGTTATTTCTTAAGACCATCTAATACGTCTCAGACATGTACGAGAAGCCTGTACACCTGTGTATTTCCAGTAAAATTCTATGGTGGAATGATACAGATTAAAATATTAACTATGCAGCTTCTGTCACACACAGCTGAATTAAAAAAATGTGTTTGTTATATAAACATATGTAACGGGTAATATAACAAGTACTACCACACTGCAGTTTTATTTCGCATAATTGTTAAATTTAGCAACCTCAAAACCAACCTTATGGATGTCCAGGAGAGGCACATCACTAACCGCAAATGTCGAGATTCTGGGGTTCATGGGAAATTCGATAGGTCTAGTCTAATAAGTGAGATGGCTGTCGGAGTTGGTGTGATTTGTTCCCTAACCTCAAAGGTTCTTTCTAGCCTGAAAAATGGTCTGCCACCCCCTGCCTGCTTTGACTAGAGAGGCTGGTTCAGAGGTGGCCTAACCTTCTTCTGGGGGGACATGACTTTGAGATGTAGTGCCCTAATTCTTCCTCATGGATATCGATAGGAGGTGGCCCCTGTTCCCTACCCCTTACCCATTCTAAATGTTCTGTCACTCCGGAAACAGCGCAAAAGTTTTCTTACAGGACTAAGTGCATTTTATAAGCTTCTTCTCCTAAGAGAACAAAAAAAGTCTAAGAGGTGAGAGACAATTTCTACTTTATAAGCACGCAATGTTGAAATTTTCCATTTATTGGATTAAAACAAATATATTAGACCGAGTCAGTTTTATAAGAGTTGCATAAGAATATTGTATTGCAGCCCACTATTGCGTCGTTATACCCTCGCCAGCTTACCGGAACTTTTTATTTGTACACTGATATATAACGTAAATTACTGAAAAACTGTAAATGTACTAGGTAGTAAGATAACTCGGGAAAGCTTTCTCTGTACAAATTAAATTTCACATGAAACAATTCCTATACAGACAAAAATCCTTCTTCTGTAGTTTCTGAATCTGATGGTAGTTTCTGTGGTGATGTATGTCCAACAACTCAGTCGGCTGGCACAATTCCTTTTATGTCTGCCCGGAGGATGTAAACTTTCTTCCTTTATAATTATACATCTGTCCTTTGTTGTCAGTCATTTCTTATGTTGTGTGTTCACATAAAATCTATGAGATGAAATAAGCTATACGGATTTGAAATGTTGTATTTAACCATAGCAATGCCGAAGAAATCTACGAGGTGAGCAGTACGTCTCTGCACATCTACCTTTTGTAGTATAGAATAAGAATGCATATTATTTGGCTTTCTATACATGCACAGAATATCTGGAAAATTAAATAAGCTATGTAGATTTTAAATTGTGTGTGCAAACTTAGTGAAACCTAACAGGTGGGTTGTACTCCTATCTTGTATTAAGTGAGAATAAATATACTGTCAATACATTTTTCAAAGCAAATATAATAAGAAGAAACTATTTAAATTCTTAGAACTAATTCCATATTCTACTGCAAATATTTTTGTAAAATTACGAGATTATCAAAAAGGGTATTGTAAGAAAATGTTTGCACTAAAAATGGTGAACGTGTATAAACCCAAATCACGTACAAAACGTCTCGAAGTCCAAACAGGGCGGTCTCTTTCCTTGTGCTACATCGACTTGTAAATTACAGTCGAATGACCCTGCTCTTTGATCGATTAACATCAACCGTCAAAAACTGTTTACTGAACTCCCTTTATGTAATTATTATTATGTTTTTCATTGCCTTCACTAGAGAAACACTGCCCTTTATACTACAATGTTACGTTCTCTTTATTATGTTACATTCTCATTATCTCTGAATAATATTGATAGCTTTGTAGTGTTTGGAATTCTTAACTGTGAACGTCAACAGAAAAATTCTATACTAACAGGAAAAGTACTGTACATACGCGCAGAATATAGGTTACAATGCAAAAAAATCCATTGTTAATACTACAGCGTATTGACACAGATAACCCCTTCTTCATACAACAAATACCTTAACAAATACAATTTAGGTCTAATTGTTATCAATGTCATGTTTCAATTGAACTACTCATTTATAATATATTAATATATATATATATATTCAACATTCTATTCCAATATATCAATGTAAGTTAACTAATAAAATATTTACAGTCACAGGAAAGGGTCATTACGAAACTAATATGGTCGCATAAAACAACGTGATTGATAAGTATCCTAAATCATCACTATAAAACCCAATTAAAAAAGCTATTCAAATTTCGTAAATTTATTTAGAATGTATAGGCTACTCCGTTAGTTTAGTGTTCAAACTCTGCTATGAAGTTTCTCTGCTTTACGAGTAAACATTTAAATAAACGAAATATATATATTATGATTTTTCATTTAGTAAAGTTTTGTGAAGTGACTCAATTTACAGTAGTCTTTATATATTGGCATTATATGTGTAACTAACAGTTTTAAGCATCTCTATCAATATTTTTATGATTTATTCCACAACATATGGCTCTAATCAAAGTTATTTTGAAATAAAAATTAAACTTTACTATAAAATTAAATAAAAAAATTTAAATGCGTTTCTGAAATATATATTTAAATAAAAAACGGTTACATATTATATTAAAATATCTGTAAAAGGGTACAATATACTACGTTTTTGTTCAATAATGAGTTTTGTGTAATCTATGATTACCCAAAGTACGTGTTTAATACATGTGCAAATATTGTTCTTATAAGCTATATAAAAAATCATGCATGTGCCACAAAAGTAAAGTTATCTAAATATATATGTAAACAAACTCACACACACACACGTGAATTCCAATTGATTATTGGTGAAATTCATATGAAACGTTACTATACTAGTTGCAACAAATGAATCATTAATTTCGTATAGTTAAACTACTTATCTACGCTGTGAGCAAATGGAAGCAATGTAGCACAAAGAAGGCCTGTTAGTGGGATGTGGAAATATTTTTTAGATTTTGTTCACACCTAAATATCCAATTATAAAAATTAACGATTCTTTAATAGGTAAATATGTATCACAAGACGGTGACTTTGATAAAATGTAGTAAATTACTTACCCGATTTATAACATATTTCATTAGATCTTTATTTATGACTTTATTTTAAAAGGGTTTACATTGACATTATACATGAATTATTTTCATTTAGTTTATTTTATTTATTCCATAGCTGGAATTATTACCCTGCATTATTATTCTTATAAATCATGCATATAAAAATCAAAATGTAAGAATAATTTTGATTTCTTTGTAAACTTTGAAGAAGATTTTGTAGCAGATTTTTAAACTTCATAAAGATATCACTATTAGTGTGCAGACAACAAACATACAACATTAATTTTAAAATAAATCAATTGTTCATTGATTGTTACGTGTATTCGTATCTTGTATTTTCTTATGTTAGAACTACCGTTTTTTTACGTATGTTTCAATATTGACGGCAATTTTATGCTTTATCAGTCTGTGATTGATGACAGCTTTTGTGCAGAGGTTGTAGGAATAAGGACAATTAAGTGCGTATTTTATATGCCGAAAAGTTTAAAGACCAATTTGAGAGAGTTAGAAGAAAAAAATTGAATGAAATACAAGTTTATATATACAGAAACATAATTTGTTGAACAGATGAAACTATATATATAAATGGTTTAAATTTTTAGTTTCATTTTATTCATTGTAATTATCATGCAAGTTTATTCCAATTAATAATATGCAATAGATAGTGTGGTCATACTGGATAAAAAATTATTAAATAAAAAATACAGTTTACTTAAAAACAAAATTACTTCAAGAAAGTTATCTCGTGGTTCATATCCTACAATTAGGTGCATATGAAGCAAAGCAATGTTTTTAATTAGATGGTATAATTATGTGCAGGTCTTTCAAAAACTTTTAAGTAAATCCATAAAGTAAGTATAAGAACAATAAAGTTGTTTGATCAGTTACGTATCCGTCGGAATGAAGACAATAATCCATCCTATTCACTAGGATTATACATACATTATAAATAGTAACTTATAAAGTTTATATATTAACTTTATGGTATTATATATCACTTTCCATCGGTTTTTCCAATTAACTACTTGTTTTAGTAATATTGTTTAATTGTCTCATACGCCATTACCTCAATCATCCTATAACGTATTTAATACTAATATTCTGAGCTTTAACACTTAAACACTGTATAATATTATAAAGATTAACAAAGTATAAATATATTTCATATCATAACGGTTAATTCACTGTACATATTTATTGATATTCTATAATCGAGATCATTATTGTTAGCATATAAATAATATATGACGTATATTGCTTTATGATCATTGTACTTTATATATATAAGAGTTATCGAAAGGATATCATTCTGAGAATATAGCAAAATATATCTTTTAACTTATTTATCTAAATAAACTACAAAAACATATTCACTTTTTACTTAAAACTGTTCCAAAATCTGAAAAATTATTATTAACGAAAAAGTTTGTTTGATGACAGTACATAATTCCATCGGATTTCGCCGAACGTTAAGGAACATTATGATATTGGTCTTTAGGGTAAACATGATGACAACGAGGCAATAGCACGATCAATAAATAAATAAATATGTAAACTGAGTATATTCAATTGACATTACAACATCTGACCTCTTACCACAGATAACCTAAATATTCATTAGATGTCTCGAGGAAGCTTGCACTTATAAATTTAAACTTCCCGTATTACTACTAAGTTTTAAATATACAAAATTGAGTTACATCGTGGTTTACATTCATCCATTATATTTATTCTAATATCATTGAAACCTATAACTCAGTGAGTTTGCACGCTGTCTATTCTTTCTACCACATAACTGAAAATACTTTACAAGAATAATATTACAACTTTCTGTCAGTTTCAAACAGCTTACCAGCTAATCATACTCAGGAAATGAAATAATTAATTTAAAGAAATCTATAATTTTTTTAAAATTTCTTGATTGTTCTTATTATATAGCATTGCAAATATTTAAACATTATTACAAAGGAAGGATCTCTAATGTTCTTATGATAGGTAATTTTTAACCAATTAACATTACAATAGTAGATTTAGTTTACTCTAGAGAAAGTAATATTTTGCGTAAAATGCCTAAAATGTAAATAGTACAAATAACCTTAAAAATAAAAGTATAATTGGTAAAACATTTTTCAACTTTTCCAGTACCGTACTTAGACGTAAATATAGCCCTGCAAGTTGTGTAAGCTAATTGTTACCCAGACTCCGAGTCTCGTGTAAAGTAAAACTCTTAGAGCAAAACTGTAGCATATAAATTACAGGTTTATTTAAATAAACGCCACTGGCAAACATTCCACATTTAAACCGAGTGTTCCTTTATTATTGGCTAAATGACTCGTGAAATGATCTCCGCTTGGTAATCTTGGATGTACTTTGCTTGTTTGAATGCAGTTTTTTGAATAGCTGATAATTATAATTTTTTATGTCAACTTAGTTTTCCAACATAGGCTGTACATCTTTAATTTACATCTAATTTTAACTTTATATTCCTACATTATTATACTATGTTAAATAATTTATTAAACATTAAAATATTGCTTCAAACTTCTATATGTTTTAGGTAAATTTCAAAAAGTAATGTAAATAAATGTATTAAAATTCGTGAGTAGCCACCATTAAATTTTATTATTTATTTTATTAATTAATAATATTATATCAATTACTAAAATAAATACTACTTTTTTATCTACCACGGATCCTAACATAATAATGGAAATTTCTGTTTCTGTACTATATATCGGCTTTTTTATTATTATAGTACTTCAAATGTAATTATAGCTACGTTATTTTTCATTAATGATGTTTTCTTGTATTTTTCTGCTTGCCAAAACCAAAGTTAAAGATGATGATATTTTTGTAACATAATGGAATAAGTTTTTGGGTAAAATAACTGAAAGAATAAATTTAGCTGTTAGAAGGTCCTCATCTATATATCATGATTCGCCCTGACTAAAATATTTCATAATAGTACAAATGTCTTACAGTTGTTTGCTTTAAAAATCTAAGCTCAATAGCGACTGACATTACCTAGTATTTTATACCAGAAATCCTGGGCAAGAATTTGCGGGGTACAAGCAACTTTGTATTGTCAACAACATTAATATAAACATTTGTTTTCATTATTTATATTCTATGAATAAAAACTGCATTCAGGGGGGGTCGGAACGAATTTTCGTCAAAATTATCGATTTTTAGATTTTTAGCTATCTAAATTCCTCTACTTTTTTAGCTTTAATTTGATACCAAAATTACTGTTATTATTATTATATTTATTTTTTTATGAGACATTTTATTACAGTATGCACCGTAGTTTTTTCGTGGCTCCACCACGCCGACTGGGCTTCAATATAGTACTCACTCTAAAACTGTTACGAAAGATTTTTTTTTGTTATTATAGCTGTGTTGGCAACACTTCATCACGTGATACACTTTGGTTGTGTCAGTCAGATGTTCTGTTTTATTTGTTTGTCTGACTTGTTGGTTATGTTTGTGTTTGTAATGTTGTGACAGTGATTGTTTATGCTTCAATGGTGAAATTTAGTTACCAAAGTTATTGAAAGTGGTTGTAGTTTATATTTTTATTCGAAATGCCTCGCGTACCTAGTAAGACATTTAAAAAACGTAAAAGTTTTATTCAGTGGGGTACCAGCTTGGAAGACAAACAATGGAAGTGGTGGTGATACTTCTGCTAGGCCTAGTGTTAGCTCCAATGTCACTGAACTTACGCCTACTCCTGGACCAAGTGATGATTGTAATCTAAATAAACAGAGCACATCAGGGAAAAAGTTGGTACTTTGGGATTATACCGACCACACCCAGACATGAATCGTTATTTCACATTTCGTTTCTACTGATTACTAGATTAGCGTAGAACAATATTTCGTCAATATAAAAACAGGAATTGTCTTATCGCAAACACCTCCCCATCCTCAGGACAGAGGTCAAAGTCGAGCGGTCTAGTAGATAACGTGATTGCAGAGTCTCCGCCGCCCGTTCAGCTGGTGCATCGCTTTGTTGTACTTCCGTGTTTTACCTCTACATTTCTCCAAACACAAAAATTCAACAAAAAACAAACATTTACCAAACTAAACTTTTTATTAAAAAAACACTCAAAACTTGTTTTTTATTCTTGATCACATTCCGCCACCCAAAATGCGAGTGCCTCCAAAATGCGAAAAACATCCCTCGAGATAGTACCTATCAGTAAAATATATCAAATTCTAGAGGGGCTAATCAGAAATATAAATTGAATTGCAATGGAAAGGCAATGATGTACCGTGCAAATCACGTGATGCCGCGCGGCCTGCCGTAATCAGGATTCTCGAGAAAGATAAGATAACAGCGACAACAATACCGATCACAATACCTGGAAATGCTTGTAAGTTTTGTAATTTTGTAATTGAAGAGTTGTTTTTTTCGTTCTATCATGTTTGTTTCTATAAATTTTCTATTTTTGTGTTCTTCATATACTGGTGTGGTCGGTATAATCCCAAAGTACCAAAAAGGTTAGTTAGTAGTTTAGATGAGTATGAGCAATACATAAGTATGAGTAACAAATTGTAGTAATGATATTGTAAACTTGCTGAGTTTTGAGAAGTTGCTTTTAGACATAGCGGTTTGCTCTCAATGCAATGGTTCACTTTCACTTCAAACAAGTAACAGAGTAGGCCTATCTGTGACAATTGAAATAAGAGTGTAATAAGTGTGGATTTTCTGTATCATCTAGTAACAGTGAAAAATTAGGAAACCGTAGATCAGAAGTAAATGTTCGAGCAGTTTATGCTTTTCGCTGTATTGGGAAGGGGGAGCAGGCAGCGAAGACATTTTTGTTCAGTTATGAACTTACCAAAGCCTCCTTCTTTCAAGGTATACAACAAAAACCCTTGCAGCAACAGCAAAAGAAATTTGTGAAGAAGAAATGAAACAAGCAGCCACAGAAGCTGTGGTTGAAAATGATGGCGATATGAATATAACTGGTATTTTTTGACGGAACCTGGCAGCGCCGCGGCCATGTCTCACACAACGGTGTTATTACTGCTATTGCCGCTAATACCGGGAAAGTAAGTAGATGTTAGGGTATTTAGCAGATTTTTTAGGTGCAAAAACAGACTAAATCAACAACATGAAGGTAATTGTGCTGCTAACTATGCCGGGACAAGTGGTGGAATGGAGGTGGCCGGTGTTGTTGACATGTTCAGGAAATCAGAGGCTACTAGGGGTATCAAATACAGATATTACTTAGGTGACGGCGACAGCGCTGCATTCCCAACCATTCAAAAGGAAGCCCCTTATGGCCCAGAGTATGTAACAGAAAAGTTAGAGTGTATAGCTCATGTTAGAAAACGTATGGGCACCAGGCTCCGAACTCTAAAGACTAAAATAGGGAAAAAAGATCTTTCCGATGGTAAAAAGATAGGAGGCCGTGGTCGCTTCGACTAACTCTGTTATAGATGAAATACAGACATATTATGGTCTGGCAATTATGAGGAATACAGATAGTTTGCAGAAAATGAAAAGCAGCAGTCTGGGCGACTTACTTTCTTCTTGTGTTTCATCTAACGCTGAACCTGCTCATGCACTATGCCCCAATGGACCTGATACATGGTGCAAATTCAAGAAAAGCTATAGCTTGAGGAAAAACCATACAATCATAAGGACCACACCCATCTGCCTCCAATTGTTATGGATGAAATAAAGCCTATTTTCAGGGATCTCTCTCAAGAGCATCTGCTGCGTAAGTGTCTGCACGGGGGCACGCAGAATCCTAGCGAATCCCCTGAACAGTGTCATCTGGTCTCGGGTTTCCTAAAGCAGTTTTTGTAATGAAGAATACCTTGGAACTAGGAGTGTGTGAAGCAATAGCTACTTACAACCGTGGTAATATTATAAAGTGTAAAATTTTACACAAACTTGGAATCAATCCTCGGGTCAAACTGCATCTGTGTCATGAAGGAGCTTGACGAGGTGCGGATAAAAAAATCGGATAAAGCTATGCAAGAAATTGAAAAACGGTGCCGTAAACAGCTCAGCATTTGCCAATAAGAGGTTAGAAGATGTTTATGAAGATATGGAAGACCCTGACAACCCTTCCTATGGAGCAGGCATGCAGTAAGGTAGGTTTTTTTCCGTTTTTCATAATAAAAGTTGGTTTTTTGGCGTTTTCCGAAAAGTAGATTTTTTTACATTTAGGTACACATATATCAAAAACTACTAAAGATATCCAGTTTAATTCTTTTTTTGTTGTGTTCCCCACACTTATATCTTTGTTTTAAGCGATGGGTTTTTATGATATTCCTATTTTTAAATTTGTCATTAAAAAAATATACAAATAAACATCCGCAAATATTTAATGACTAATTAAAAAAAAGATTTTTTTGGGAAAAAATTTTGAGAAATAAAAACCAATCGCTCTAATTAAAGATTAAGGTGTGGGGAACACAACAAAAAAAGAATTAACTGGATATCTTTATTAGTTATTGAGATATGTGTACCTAAAGATATGGTATTTTAACATAGGGAAGATAGGACATGGCCGACCCCCCTTCATGCCTTGTGGGTGGGAAATGAAAATACAGTGAGGCAAAGTGTTTTTATTTTTGTATATTATCCTACTAACATTAAAAATGCGAAAGTTTAAAAAGGTTTTATTTTTGGATGTTTGGAGGTTTGTCCTCGAATCACACTGAAACTGCTATACGGATTGTGCTGAAATTTGGAACAGGTATAGATTTTGGTCTGATTTAGAGTTGCTTTTTACCACCCATAACAAATTCATTTCACCGAAAAAAGTCGAATTCAAATATAAATATTATTTTGTTTACATTCGAATAGTATGATAAGATAATATTGTAACATTTATGACACATAATCCAAAGTTAACTGACCCATAAACAGCTGTTGGCACTTTTCAGCTGAAGTTCTTCCGTGGCAGAAACATATGTTTACATTTAAATTGTAGAAAATCTTAGAAATAAAAATAATTCGCTAAATGTGTTGCTAAGCGCAAATCTTGATAACGGCTGGACCAATGCGGTTAATTCTATTTGTAAAATGTCCATTGAAATCCAAAGTAGGTTTTTATGAAGAAATAGTTAAGAAAAGTTACCCGAAACAATTTGGAATTCAGAAAAAAAACTGTAGCTTTTACGTTTCATAATTCAAATTAAACTGGCCCTAAACAGCAGTTGACAGCTGGAGTTCGAAAAACTATCTGAAACATCTGTATACATTTAAATTTTATTAATAATAAGTACACATTGCTTGATCGGTAGTGTAATACAGATGGTAAATAAGACATTAATATATCAGTTTTACTCCAGATTGCACCAGTGACGAATTAAAATCATCTAGTGTATTAAATACTGTCATAAAACGAACCTTAATGAACAAAGGTATGAATATTTTCACATAAGTTACTTTAAACTAGTGGACTTCCTTGACACTATGATATTACATTTTAACAATGGCCTATGGAAAAACAGAGAAATGAATAGTTAACATGCCTCAACGATTCATTCTTTCCCTGGATACAGTCCCAAAAAACAAGTGCAACGCAAAAACTTTAATAACAATTATTTTGGAATGTTTCTAAACCTTCATAAGGATATCCCTCTTATACTGAAAGTAACATAGTAAGTAGGTTTGACTTCCCCCTAGTTCGTAATTAGGCTTTTCAGTCCTACTTATGTGTGTATTTTCTTCATCAGGGCAAGGCAAACTTAACTATGTCCAACACGATTTTGACCAAAATAGATTTCCGAGAACTAGATAATCGAACGTACGTATGTAGTATTTTGATCGAGGTAAGCTAAACTGTGATGTAGTAGGTAAATGAATTTAAACGGTCTTAAGTAGGCACTATGTAACCGAAATAGGTACGTCGGTCCTACGTAAGTATATATAACTTTAGAACAACAAGGCAGACTCTACTATGGTACTGGAAATATCTTAGACCTGAAATATATGACAAAAGACTGGAAATTTTCCAAGACCTGTGTGATCCGAGATTTATGTTTTTCTTAATCGGAATGACAAGGCAGATTCATCTCTGACGTTATGTATATAATTAATTAGAACCAGAAATGCTTGCTACACGTGCTAAACATGATACTGTATAGTAATTAAGTTAAACTCTGATACTATTTACCACGAACTTAACTAATATCTATCTGATGTATGTCTACTTACGTTTTTAAAGTTTTATAGGACTCCCATCATATTACAATCATAATTGCTTTTACTAAGTAATATAAGGATTTCGGTACTAACATTGCGTGCAAAGCCGCGGGTAACAGCTAGTTTATTATAATCTACTACAAATATATGTATATGATCGCATTAAAGAATAATTAATTAAGCTAGTGCAGAATGTAGTTTTCTTATACCAATATATTATTTCGTTGTAAATATTGGTATTGTATGAGCTAAAATTCTGGAAATATGCATCTAGTTTTAGTTAAAATTGAGAAAATAATTAAAATAGAAAATAAATAAACCTGCTGAAGAATCTTTTTTAGTATTCAGCGTTTCATTATGGGTTTCGGACTTTACATTATTTCTGTTAGTTTAAAATATATTACGAAGTTCTTAAAAAAACTTGTAAATTGTTAAACTGTGTACGTTGCTAACTATAAAATATATTTTAAAAAACTGTTACATATTCATATAAATATAACTAATAAAATACTTAAAAGTAGATTTTCATAATAATAATAACCAATATCATTCATATTGTTAGGCCAATTCCTCCACTATAAAATGTTATTTAAAAATTAAAAACAAACTATAAACTAAATCATTCTAAATGTAGATTGGCTTCATAAATAGGTTTACTAAGAGTCATAAACTTACATGAAATTTTGTATTGCTGCGATAGAAATACAGTACACAACTAATATATTTTAAAAATATTTCTGAATTTTAAATGAAGTATTTTTCTAAATTTTAACGCTATATGATAGTGCAGCCAAGCGATCTACGATAAATGATTGTCAATTTTCTTCAATATACTTGGCAACGTAAAGTACCATGAATCTCTTGGACTCAGAACCAATTAGTATAAAACAGTAAGATTAATTAGTAAGTAAGTGATTAGGGAAAAACACATCTTGGGTATGCACTTAATTAAAACTTGATTGAAGTATGCCTCATATGGTACTCGGCTTTGTTTGTAAAAGATTAAGTCTGCAGCTGACACTCTTCTTGAGATATCCTTCGGACAGAAAATTCATAAAAAGACATATTGTTTAGCCCTCCAGTATTCAACAAGAAAATTTGTGCCGGCCTTCTCAATGATAGACTTAAAAGATGCATCTTTCAGCAAAGTATTTCTTGCCTTAAAACTAAATATCTGAACTTACCGTCAAAGTATAAATGATTTTGTACTTTATTATATAACTATATATATAGCTGGGATTAGTAAAAATTTAAGCCTATAAATACGAGTAATCTTTTATCTGTCTTGAAGTAGTGTAATCAGAACTTAGTTTAACAGCATATGTTATCCAAGCCCTACTCAAGTCATTTCCAACTTGATACAAATTAATATTAGAAAATTCATGATTGCTTAGTAGTAAAACGTATTGATATATATATATATATATATATTAATATAATACGTATTGTAAAAGTTTTGGAAAAATATTTTCGATTTAGATAAAATATATATTCATACACATATTATAAAATACTGGAAACATATTGTTAAACTTTCTTTATAGAAAAGTAATACTTTTAACAAACAAATCCTTTTCATAAAATTATACATTCTTATTTAAATTATTATTGTTTTTAGCTAAAATCACAGTATTCAGATGTCAGAAAACACTCAACTTAAAGGAGATGTCAGAGTAAGTGGTGCTCATTCAACCCTTTTGTAGTTACTTTCTGATTTATATTTAAACAAAGAAAGTATGATGTACATATATATTTTCACCACATGAAGTTGGGTCAGCTTTAAAGGAAGCCCTTTCTAACTTACGTACTAACGACTTTGACGTGTCTAGCAAAACCACCAATAGCCGGGCTATCTTGCTGCTTGCAAGGAAATGACAAAAGTATATGGTTTTAATTGTACCAGTATTACACGTTTTGAAATAACTCGTAAACGGTAACCAAATATCAACGATATATAAAGGCCTTGGATTTGATACAGCTTAAACCTGGGAGAGGGTGCACAATAAGCCGGATGGCTGAGAGGCAACTACCAGGCCTAGGAAACCTGGCCCTCTGTTAAAAAAAAAAAAAAAAAAAAAAAAAAAAAAAAAAAATATCAACGAAAGCAGTTTAAAACTATCCAATTGGATAGTTCTGGGAAAAATTTCGTTCGCGTAATGAACAGTAGTTTTTTCCTAAAACACAGCGATAAAATTAATGAAGCAAATTAAGTTAAAGTTATCATCCCAACCAACGGTTTCATAATTGATCTTGGTAAGAAAACTTGTTGATCTCTTTAAAAAATTATTACGGGCTGAGAGCAGTTAGTACTCAACAAGTGTGTAAGTTTATTACCAAAACAAAAATAGTTTAAGATTTTCCTATCGCTTATAATTAAAAATTAATTCCAATCATGAGATGAAATCGTACTAGAAGATTTGTGAAAGGGAAAATAAACTCATACAAGTCTTATAAGTCTGAGTGGATACCATTACTACTCACTCTGCATGCGGTTATAAAC
>NW_025784084.1:0-25742 GCF_021130785.1 Homalodisca vitripennis
ACAAACTTATAATTTTATATGGAACCAATAGAAGGTAAAACAATAATATAAATGAAAGGTTCTTTTATTATCGATATGTAAATGTTTATTATATGTATGTTTTTTTGTATTATTCTATTATTATTTTGAGTTTAAAGAATGTTTAAATGAGAAGTGTAATTGAATTTTGCCGATTAAACTTAAACATTTCCATCATTTATAAAGTGAATCTAAATAATCTAAAACATATTTGATGTAGTATTTGGTAGGTATTTATAATATGTTTACAAAACATATGTTTACAGTTTAATTACATTAGAAGATAAAAACAGAAGAAATCTATCAAAACAATAAGCGGAACAACATTGCATATTCTTCTTTGTTTCAACACAAACTTTAACTATTGGGATTTCTTGTTACCGTCTCGAAGAAAAGCATGAAAGGAACTTGCTTTTTTAAGGTCAGGAAAATAAAAATAAATAGGGTTTCAATCCAAACAGTTAGAAGCATTATCCCTAAAGTTGAAATAATTGGTTGTGAGTTTTTAAATAAAGGCTAAATATACCGCATTAAAATATTTTCTTAGTTCAAATTTTAATTAGTTTTATTAATATTTTATATTCTACTTTCTGTAATACTAAAAGTATTTTATTGTAGAGCTTGAAAACTACAATCACTAAAAACGTACAATGTATGTATTCACCGTAAAAACATTGTCAAACATTTAGAGATCGAAACTTTAAGCCCAAGTCAGATTACAGACAAAAAAATTATTTTTAATAATATTTTTGTCAGTAATCTACAGGCTTATTCCAATCCATTAATTCTCTGATAAAAAAGGACTATTTAAAAAATATATCTTCCGTAAACTATACGGGATGTTTGTGTAAGCACTTTATTACCTAGATATACGAGTATTATACGCATTTAGTTTTCTTAAAAGTGTTGTCTTTTAAATTGAACAATCGTTATATTAAATTTTTTATTATTAAATTCTACTTTATACTTACGAGACATTCTGATTTCTTATTGGTTAAACAACTGACAAACCATTTTAGATTCCGAGAATCTAGGCGTAAGTCTAGGAATACTGCCATACCGGAACCTTAGCCAACTTCTCTCATATGTTAGTAGGACTTGAAATAAAAGTGTTCTACTCAACCTTACGTAACAAACTATGCAATGTCAAAAACAGTAAAACGAACGACTACTTCAAGCTAGAGTAACCCGGGGATTGGGCCAGGATATTACCTAGTTTACTATAAACCTATTTATTACATATTTTATTTTAATCTGTAACAAATATATCCCGATGCTCTTTATGGAGCAAGACCCTAGGCTAGAAAGTTCGGTACACTCTTAAAATAATGAATTTAAAAAACAAATATATTTAATTTTAAATGACGTCAATGAAAAGATTGTTAGATCCATAATAATTAGTTGGTATGCAATTCCACGTTAAAATAAAACAAGTTGGGATATATCCTTAACTCTTTAATCTACTTAAAAATAAAGATTTGTTGTCATTGATATTTCACCAATCCCTCAATAAATATGCATGTCGGCATCACTAACCAATACGATGCATGACGTGGCTTTTACTGCGGCAATCCGCCATACATGGAATACATTAATATAACCAACCACGGTGAACTGGCCACGGTGCAAAATATTAATGTTTTGGAGTCATGAATCCCGATGTTTACATGGATTAAGCCAATAGTATGCGTTTATTATTCTCGTATAAATGTGATACACTTATACGTAAAACATTTGTTTTTTATGTTCATTTACGAGGTACAGTCGGAATTTGAATGGTATTATGTTATTAAACTCTAAAGCTACGTTAGTTTTGGTTTCAATGACATATTCAATAGGAAATTGTATTATTTCTGTATAAGAGAGTGGTTTAAAAACAAATTAATGGTTTATTGGAAGTGCCGATGGCCGAGCGATCTAAGACGTTGGACTTTGAGTATGAGTTAGAGATAGAGCAGGTCCTGTATGTAAACCGTTGCACTTTTTATTGTAACATATCATTTTTTACAGGGGCTTAAATAAGATATTTTTAATTTTTTTTAGAGGAGAATATTTTTTCGATTTAATGACATGTTAAGATCTTTATTTCTTCCCCCTATAATTATACTCCAGTAGCCCAACATCAACGCAGGAGACGTCAGCTGGCGAGGTCCGGCTCGACCGGGTAAGACACGGAGTTTCAGGATAAATTCGCCGGGTTCGCTTCAAGGGCTGAAGCGCCTTACAGCGGACGGCTCAGGTACTACAGTACGTAAGTACGCTGTGCCTGGCTGACTTGCTCTCTCGGTCGGAATCTCTCAGTCAGAGTCGTCGATTCGGAGTTACCTTATACGACACGATAAGGTGCAAGTAAGTCCCCAGCCGTAGTAGGTACTTAATTTACCTGCCAAACACGTTTTTGCGTGTACTTGTCCAGTCAGTAACTATCTGATACGATACGTGAGATTACGTACTTAAGCTGGTAATAGAATATTATTTTAGATATAAAGTATAGCAAGAAAATAAATCAGTACGAATACGGCTAGATTTTATTGATAGTAAAGAGGAGTTAGAATTTAGTTTTATTTAGTTTATTGTTTCTTTTCGAGGCCGCTGTGTCGCTTGACGTACGTTGGCACTAGCGTTCCTGAGATTCGGGCTAGGCGTGATTTAGTTTAGTTTTACTTAGCTTATCGTTTCGTATCGAGGCCGCTGGGTTGCTTGACGTACGTTGGCACCAGCGTTCCTGAGCTACGGGTTAGGCGTGATTTAGTTTCGTTTTACTTATTTATCGTTTCGTTTCGAGGCCGCTGGGTTGCTTGACGTACGTTGGCACCAGCGTTCCTTAATTTTGAGCTCAAGTCGAGCTAGGTGTGATTTCGAGCGAACTAGTGTTCTCATTTAACTTTTATTTAGTTTATCGTTTCTTTTCGAGGCCGCTGGGTTGCTTGACGTTGGCACCAGCGTTCCTCGTTTTAGAGCTTCCGATGAACTAGCAACTGTCGTGTTAGGGAACGTTTAGGTAGGAGAACAGTCATCCTAAAGCAAATGCTGACGCCTTTCCTTTATTTCCTTTCGTTTCCGAGTTCGACGATTATGAAAGTCTGCTGATCCGTTGCTCATCGGTGCTGTATTTGCTTCGGCTTTTGGTTTTTACATTAATTCGGGTCTGAGCCGAACTTGGAAACTACCTCTCCCTTTCGAACCCTGGATTTTACCCCTCTCGACTGTTCTATCCGGTGTCTTAGGGTTATATACTTTTATAAACTATCCCTGACCCGATTAAACATTATATTATCAGTACCATCGACCTTGTACTGTATCGACTCTACCCCTTATTCTGTTTGATAAGATCCTCCCACAGGCCAATGGCCTATGAGGACGGGCAGAATAAGGCTTAAAAGGGGGTCGGCTTCTCCTTTTTATAAAAAATTAGAGGACAATTTAAGTAAGGTATGTCTTATTTTACCAGGCTAAGAGCTCTAGTACTTAACACCACTAACATTTTTATAAAGTTGTGCTTTTTCTGGATGAGTAAGTATAATAGTCAAAAGTCTATTTTAGAAAGTTGGACACTGTGACACCAGCGCTTGTAATCTAGTTATAGATTATCTACCACATAAAGTATCTTAGCCAGTACTCTTCATTAATATTAATTTTAAAAACACATATAATAGATGTACAGACAATAGTAAAAAATTACACTATCCCGGCAGGCAAAAGAATTGTGATAGTGGGCAATGAGTGAAGTTTAGCCAAATTCTGTGGTTGGGCCTGCACCATCGGAGAAGTTATTCATAAATGATAGTAATGAGGCAGCTGACTAGCAATAACCCTCAAGCGGTGCTGTAATACACAGCTTTAATTTTAAAGAGTGAAATATCTGGTAAAACCTGATTGAAATTATAAAAAACTAACTTTTTATACGCACAATAATAAAAAAACCTTTTCTGTCAGTAGTTGTTTAATAAAAGGCTATATAGGGATCTTAGTTTATAAACGCAATTATTTAATTAAATAATATAAAAAATAAAGACTTAGTGACTATTGTGACGCCTTTAGCTTCAAATGGTCGGAGCTGTGTACGTCAAGATTGCATCTATTTCTATACACGCATCTAAACCTGGATAAGCATATAAAACATTTGTATTTGAAGTGTATATAATACGACAATGTATTTCAGTTCCAATAAACCATTCTGATTTCGTACGTTATATTAGTAAATGTTTAGTTAATTATTTAAAGCGAGTACAAATTAAAAACCTTAAACTGTTATGAAACATAAATATTATAATTAGTTTTTATAATAAGCCAAAACAATACAGGACTAAATATAAATCTATTGCTGCACTGCACAAAACCCAGCATTCACAATCTAGTGATATTGTTATTGGTTATATTTGTTTTCTTCCATTTGTAATTCAAATGAGAGCGCCGTAAACTAGAAAGCACACAGCAATCTTCTTTTGCTTCGTTTTATAAATGTACTAGCAGTTTCTTTTCGCTTTGCAGGCGACTTCCTGTTGAAATAACAGGTATGCCTACGTCATCTACCACTACGTGGTTGGTCATAGTACTGTCCTTTTCAAACAGCATAACAAACGCTCCTGGGAATAAATTATGATCACTGGATATAACAATATCCTAATCCCCTTCAGAATAAGTGGAGTATAAGTTTAAAGACCAGTGTTTTAGGGACCTAAACTGTTTGGGGAAACAGTTTTATGAGTAACAATGAAATATACAAATTCCTCTGCAACATGCCATTATTTGAACGAATAGTTCCAACAATTTCAGAAAAACTTGAACTATTTTAAACCAGAGTGGAAAAATACTACATCAGTAGTATTATTAGCGAGACCACTTATGATGAAATATGAAGTCCTATGATAATTTTAAATCAGGCATAAAAAGATGTTTAAGGAATGTACATGTTATTTTAGTATTTATTGCTAAGAGGTTCAACAGTTGAACAAAATTGCCATTGACTCTTATTCTACGTTTAACGCGCGAAGAAGCGTTTCTGGTTTAAATTAATTATATGTCGTCATAGCAGAGTTAGTCATTTGTCACGACCAAAACTTTGGCCTGAAAAGCCTAATTTAGCTAAAAACTGTCTACTATAGGTCCTTGTGACCTTCTTCCTGTCTAAGTTATTTCCGGTATCCCCAGTGTTTGCATTTTTGCCCTAATCAATAAAATATACATACGTTGGCCTGAAAAGTCTACTTCAATCAAAAAAGTGCCTGCTTCCAGTTTTAATTTTAATATATTTCTCGTCTAAAGTTGTTGCGATCCTTGTATTTGCATTGTTTTCCCAATCACGATTATGTGTACATTTATTGGTCTAAAAACTCTACTTCAGCCAAAAAGCGCCTACTTTAATTCATAATCATCTACTTCCTTTCTGGTGTATTTTCTGTGCCATATTATAGTTTATCTGGTTTTGCTGTGCAAGGGAGTATAAATATAGTCTCTTAAATATACGTACTGAATAGTCTACTGAGCTCAAAAAGCGTTTACTTCCAACCGGTGTAAATTACTTCCGTTCTAAAGTATGTCCGGCACCGATAGCCTGTTGAGAACCCAATACACGTGTATGTTAAGTTTTAAATTCCTATACAGCGGAAAATTAAATAAATAACTAAATAAGTCTATAGTTGTCTATAGGTTGTTAACCTTTTCAGCATCTATGGGTGGTTAAGGACGTTAAAAAGAAATAATACAGTCCTAACTTTACAATCCCAGTGGGTGGTTGCTCTTTTTAAAAACGCTATTTTAAGAAAAGCATATTTGGGTCTAATTTCATACACGTATGCTAAATTTTGACTGTCTGTGATATCGATTAATTTGAGAATTAATGACGAGTAAGTGCGGTCTTTTCCTTTTATATACCTTTATGTTACCTTTTATTTATTTGTGTGCTTTTTTAATGTTTATGCAATGTTACAAATATTAAATTTTCATTACTAGTCGTTTGTCTGATTTTCAAGCACTGCTAGAAGAAACAAACAAGCGCGTACAAGTGAATTGTGTAACTAGGATTTCACTCACTTACGTTTGAGCGTTCAATTACGAGTACAGTAAACAGTTTAGGACCAACTCAGTTTAACGTTAATACATTTTTCAATTAAACAGTTGAGAAGGTTCTAAGTTGAAAACAAGAGCGAGTTAAGAGTAATTAAAACCAAAGCTTAGTGTCAGAGGCGACAACACAAGTGAGACCGAGACCTCTAGACCGTATCCTTTGTGTCGCAGACTTTAATGTGTTTAATTAAACCGTTTATTCTGTAGAGTTCATATTGCTACACTTGGTTGAATTACGCTTTACTGCTTGCATGAAATGGAATTCAGGAAATATATATTATATATAGTAGCAAAAATCAAGACATAATATACCATGTTTCAAAAATAAAAGGGTAAAACATTCCATTTTAGTAACAATGAACAAATCTCTGTTTTTTACTTTAGAATTATAGTAATATAATTGCATGATGTTATAATGGATTTAGTGTAACTGTAACTTCAATTTATTTCCTCAATTCCAGCAACGACAACAATGAGCACTTTCGAAGTTGGAGAGGACATCCGCCGGAAACTCTTAGTGAACAGGAAATCCTGAAATAGTTAACAAGAATATAAACTTTAGGACGAAATTTGGTTTACATTTTACTCCAGTTTGGCTGGTTTTTCAAGAAACTTATTGAGTTATAAGTTCTGAATTTCTTTTCCGAGTTATTACCACTTTCAAACTGTTGTAACTACAATTAGTGTCGCAATAAATATTGCCAAACATTATTTAATCACAAATTATATTGCGCTACTTCCATATTGCAATGAATTTAAATCAAAATAAAATCGATGTAAGACGGCTTTTATTTATATAAAATTATTTAATTTGTACCAATGCTACAAATATTTTTTATGATATTTAATCAACATCAAGTAAATGGACATAGCCTAGAATTAAAAATTGTTAAATGAACAACAAGATTAATTAATTCAATTTTATACAGCATATAAACACAAATAATTTTTATTTTTTTAACGCAAGTACCAAAAGTGTTTAGATAACCTGGACTTACTAAAATCAAATAAACTATGAATGCAGCATATCTTTCAAACCAAATTAAATAAATAAAAATTATGCGCTGTTCGTAAAAGAATCAAAATAAACCATACTTTTTATTAAATTAAAAATTTACTTTATTTGAAAACTAAATTTATTTTTAATTCTATCTACAAAATATTTGTATTAACTACCAATTGAAACAATTACAGTTTTATTCCATTTCAATTTTCAGTGAAACAATGCCTTCATAAAATTTGTTCATAAATCTTTACTTTTGAGCAAATTGTATATACTTAATTTTAACTCAATTAAAAAATTGTATTAATATAAAGTTGTTTGCAAAAAATGAGTGAATTTTCCCTACTAATTAGTTACTCATATCCACACGAGAACTTCTATAGTAAATCTTGTGAATTATCCAACTACTAAAATAAGATACGAAATACTAGATGGAGAGGATGAACATAGGATGAACTATTTCCCCTCCCACACTAAACACGGCTTCCATAACCATAGCCATATCAGATGACAATTGTCTATAGGGACGCAGATAGAATCAATATAGGTTCTGAACACTAAGATCCCAGTAAAACCAGTACCAACTGGTTATCTCCCTTGTCATTTCCACACAGGTTGTAATCTCTCTTACGGACTTAATAGTATTATAATTGTTATAGTATTAATAGTATTATAACTACAATAAGTCATTGACTAAGCATCGAACGAAACCCCTCCAGTTGCTTAAGATCGAATCATACACGAATTTCTAGCGGTTATGTACGCATGATAACTGTTTGTACTAATGCATGTACTCGTAATTTGCTGGCCCTAACTAAGCATTACATTTAACTTTAGTTTTAGAGCACCACAAATTTAATAGAAATGTCAGAGTCAATTCCTATTCCCAGTTTATCATCGAACTCAGGGTTGCTTAATATTGAACTAACTCCCTGCTAAGATTAGAAACTCTGAGAACAACCTTACTTCGAAGTTTTATAGGAATATTTTAAGGAAATCTGTAATGCATGTAACCAACTGGTACTCGTGATATCAGAAGCACAAGATGTAATGACATTATCTAGATAAGGGCTCTTGATTGTGGTCTATTTCTATTAGGCAATATTGCCTATAACCCTAATTAATATTACTTTTTAAATTAATGAAGTTAAATTACTACTATTAGTTCACACTTCCAAAATTGTTAACTAATAATATTTTAGTAAAATGTGCATATATATATATATATATATATATATATATATATATATATATATATATATATACACTTTCTTCATTGGGAAACAAAAGCAAACTCAGCTATGGCGCTAGAAATACATTGTAATGGAATATATTCATTCTAATAGATTTTCTTGGTTGTGAAACAAGACAAACTCAGCTATGACTCCAGATAATAATTGAACTTTTATTATTTATTTGATCATTGTCCTTACAATTTTGAATACGTAATGTTAATTATGTGTACCATGTTAATATTATTATCAATCTACATTTTCGATGTTTCGATCTGTTTCACATGAATGTTTCAATAAATTCCTATGCAAATTAAACCTGCTGACGTAGTACGGTTATTGTAATATTAACAGATAGCAAATGTACATTATGATATAAAATAAAGTAAATATTAGTGTTTGATATGACCTTCTCCTTTTACATTCCGAATTTTCTAGGAACCAGAATATTTTATCACTTATTTGATTTTTTTGTGTAATTTTCATATGCAAACAAAAACTATATTTTTATAACGTTTAAATTACAACAATTCCTACAGAGCTGCAATTGAAGTCATGTGGTAATCTGATATATCGTTAGTAGTGAAAATGTTAACATAATATTAGGAGATTTCTATGAAAGTTTTCATTTTATAGGGAATGAATGATATCCGATGAAATATGGAATGATTTTAAGTGGAATAATATTTTAAGCGCCAACAATAAAAGTAAAAAAGCATGTAGCAATTTCTGTGGGAGACCTGTCTGGAAAACTAAGTGATGGCTATACGTACTATTTTTACGAGTTAGTCAATCTAAAATTTCCATTAGCTTAGGTTCAAAGGAAAGCAAACAAATTATCATTAATGGTACTTGAAAAAAACGTCAATCCATCAATCGCTTCTTTTTTCACACTCATAAGCATTGAAAGTTTGTGTCTTTAAAAACCAAGTTTGCCATCCAGAAGGCTGATAATTTACTATACATTATTACAACTTATTACATTATTATTAACCAATAGGTCCAATGCCCAGACTTAAAGAATATACCCCGTGTTCTTTTAAAAGTTGTACTTAATACTAAAAAATAAAGAATCTTCTGACTCGAAAATCTTGAAAAGCAAGGGGCAAGCTTAAAACTGTGAATCCAGGAACAGACAGAATGCAGGATTTACTTGGCTCTATGTACTGGCCCCATGAAGTCAGGTCGGGTATACCAGAAACTAGTAATAATGAACGCAAGGGAACCTGTGAATCCAGAAATATTATAGAGAATACAAGTTTCACCTCGTTACGTATACTGGCCCTATGAGGTCAAATCGGGTGTATCAGAAACTAGTAATAATAAACGCAAGTAGAATCCAGGAACAAAGAGAGTGGGATCTGTACGCTAGCCACATGAGTTCAAAGAAATATACCAGAAACTAGTAACAATGAACGCAAGGCGAACCTGTACATTCAGGAACAGAGAGAATGCAGTATTCACCTGGATATATACATACTAGCCTAACGAAAACACGTGAGTTATCCCAGAAACTAGTAATAAAGAACGTAAGGGGAAGCAGGGAATCCCGGAACAGTGAGAATGCAGGATTCACACTGGCCCCATAAGGTCAGGTCAGGTGTACCAGAAACTAATAATAATGAACTCAAGTAGTACCTATTAATACAGGAACAAATAGAATCCACGATTAACCTGGATCTATATACTGGCTCCACGATGTCAGGTGATGTGTTCTAGAAATTAGTAATAGTAACCGAAAGGGGAACCTGTGAATCCAGGAAGAAATATAATGCAGAATGTATCTAGATCTATGCAATGGCCCACGAAATTCCGTGAGGTGTACAATAAACTAGTCGTAATGAATTGAAGGAGTATCTGTAAATCCAGGACCAAAGAGAATGCATATTTATACACTAACCCCACGAGGTCAGGTGATGTGTACCATAAAATAGTAATTATTAACTACAAGTTCAGACATCTAGAAAAATAATGTATATTTCGTTAGACAAATCGTTAGCAGTAGTTGTTGTGAATTAAGTGTGTAATAATGCACTAACAACTAGAACCGAGCGAACCATATATAAAGACTTAAGGTCTAAATAACTTATTCTAAAATACGTGTTCACAAAATATTAACCAGCATCCTGCACTCTTGACCTTATTGTTAGCATGTTTATGTTAATGTTTAACAGCAAAATAAAGTTTTATCAAAGTGAGCAAACATATTCTATAACATTTCTTTTAATATGAAAATAGTTAAATCATCAAATTAAATTTGTTGATATTAAGTTGGTTAGTGCACGTTAAAACCAATTAGCTGAGATCAATCTGTCTGAACAGTACATATTTGTTTTACAATCAGCTGTTTTAAACTCAACAAAAATACTCTAATAAAATTTACTAGCTATGGAAGCTCCATAGTCGAATATACTTTAAAGTATATCCAGAAATGTTTAACGACTCTCAATTCATGACAAACGCATTTTTAAATAATAGTTTTAGATACATAAACTCATCGCACAAAAATAAAGTAATTATTTATTGTTACAGATAAGATAAATTTGCTACTACAAGACGCAATTGTTATAGTGACCATATTTAAGACATATTTCTTTTATACTATCAAAAGGAAAATTAGCCTGTGTTGTGAAATTCTCACATGATAATAAAAGTAACAAATCATAACAAGGTCATTGTGATATTCTCATTACAAAGCAGATAACAGATTATTATTATTGGTTATTACATCTCCATGTGGCCTGTCTAATAATTTCAATTTATGCAATCGGTAATAGTTTTTGTAATAGGTGCATTAGTCATTGGTCAATAGGGTTTAAATATCGAAGTGTCTAACGCTTCTTACTTGATTATTTCTGCACTAGTTTTTTAACGAATATGCCAAACAAAATGTTACACAATTATTTTACGGAAGGAAAAGATTTGAAAGGGAATGTATGAATCATGTAAAGTAGCACTGTTAATATTTTATATTTTACCAAACACTATTAAAATTCCATCATATACTTCATATTTAAATAAAATCCTTATTGTTTAGTAAATTTCAAATTAACATTTAACTTTAATGAAAGAAAATTTTAACTTCCGTAGAGAATTTCTTACGTAAAATGGCAATATTTTATATTATTTATATTTATTTACAGTGATCTTCTTTATAAGTCAAGATACGTAATTTTAACCAGTTACATTGTAGTAAAACATTGATATGTACATAGTTATTATTTATAATAAAAATGCTTAGTATAAATAATAAAAGATACATCGTACATTCTTGAGCAGATCTTTTTAATAGTGTATATTCTTTCAAAAATATCTGGAACGTTATTTTCACTTAAATAAATTAATTCTTGATTAGTCCAATGTTATACAACCCTAAGCCTAAACCGGGGACTACCCCTACCAAATGTGGACTATCGCTTTTAATACACTGCACTTAAATCACTTTAGTATTCAATATCCTGACACAGATATACTTTGGATTTGTATCTCATTACTTTATAAAAAGACCGGTTGAATTGTTTCACTCCAAAGGAAAGGGGCAAAAGAAGTCAATGGCAAAAACGTATATATAAAAATAGATTAAGTTAGATTTATATAATGTTTAGCTGAAGAGCTAGGTTGGAATTATTTGGGTGATGAAGACGACCAAGGCAATGTTAAAAAAGAAAATGTATTTATCCAAATATACCAGTTAATTTATTTGTTGAGCCTTGAAAAAGTCTGAGGAACACTTAAGTAAATATTATTATTTCACGTTTAAATGGAATAATTCATAATAAAAATGTTGTTTCTTATAAACTATTATACTTAACATGTTTGACATCAAGCTGATGTTCTACACATTGACTTTGCTTCAACCATCTGTTATTACGCAGTGCTTATTTTCGTGATATAATATTTTTCAATAAATTGGGTTTATAAAGATTGCATAACGGAATGAACTATACAGAACCAGACAAAACAAAATAGTGTTTTACGGAAATATTAGCGATGTCCTATTGTACTACGCAGATAATAATTTTTATAAATACTGATATGACACCAAAACTATGTAAAGAAACTAAATGGTTGGATTACGCAATCATATACACCGCAGTGGACTAAGCTGCAAGATGTGGGAGAGGGAGGGATGTCTCAGTACCTAATATACTTTACTCCCCACTGCCACCATTAGCTGGTAACTATGTTCCTAATCTTCCTCCGCTCGTACTTACCGAGTAAACTGGACTAACGAACTGCTTTAAACGGGATTAGCGTCGTCGTTTTATATTATGTGATGAAGTTCTTTTACTATGAAGTCATGTTTTAGACTAGGTTATTACGCTTTATGGAGAAGAAAATTATTTTTGTAGATAATATATAATAGTTATTTACATTCTCTTTTATAGTAGTTGTACGCTACGTAAATTAGAAGTCTGATTGTATATCAGCCTCCACATTGTGAAGATATTGCGGCAGCGTCAGATTTCAAACGCTGCACTAAGAGGAAGGTGAACTGGAGCCAAACTCAACATTCACAGTGATTTAAACCCTTTCTACCATAGTTACTTTAGTTATTATCTGTTGTATTGTTATGACCTGTCGAGTTATTTAATGTAACATATATCATACGATACAAAAGGAATCTCTCGAATAAAAATTAATCTAAACTTTTATATAAATTGACTAAACCATTGTGTTCTATTTAACTTCCTTATATAAACATTTCATATTTACTTTATTCCTGAGTTTATAGATAACATACGGAGGATATGAATAATGTGCTCAGGTGGGGAAACGTTTTAGTTGACTTTCATTAGTCACATACCGTTATTAGACTTCTTATTTAACATCAACTTGGGTCTGGTAAGTATATTGAACCATTTCTGGAAACGTAAAGCAGCAAGATCGACGAGGTCATGCGAATCAGTTCTTTACATTTTCAAGGACTTTACTGCCATTAGATGCAATAGGAGATGTAGTCTCATTTTGTGACTTGTCAATAGATTGGTGCTGACAAAACGGAAGCTAAATCTATTGATCATATCCTGTTAGTAATGTTTTTTTTATATTTTGCATGAATAGTTTTCAATTAACAATTGTGAAGTTGTTTTATCATCATCTTATGTATAGAGTAGAGGTGTTGTTTTATATAATAACCCTTGTTGTAAAATTATTTAACTACAGCAAGATCATGCGCAAATATATAAAATATTAAAAGTCCCATTTAATCCAATTAATTAAAGTCCAAATTGTTTCACACATTTAATGCAGTAGTAACTTTCAATACAAACAATTAACATTAATATATTTAACCAACCTAATCTTTACTTGCAATAACAGCGAATCGGAGATTGTTTCCATAATCCTTTGCAATTAAGGTGAAGGATCAGCCACTTCTAAGGAAATAAAAATACGGTGTGAAGTTAAAGTTTTCAAGAATGTTTTATTGTAGTTTCTCAGTTGTATGGCTAATTAAAATAGCTTCTAGAACCATTTCTTAAGAATCGTGAAAAAATTGATATAGTTTTAAAAACAGTTCGTTATGCATATTTGATTTATATTTCGGGCCTATGTAAAACAGATAAAAAAGTTCTATAGCAAGACTAGCAGTTACCCGCGGATTTGCTTGACATTTCCTGTTGAAAAACAGGGCAATTTATTCACGTAAACCTTTTCCTATGACATTCTAAACACTTATGAGATAACTATTAGTCACTCATAGCTATTCCAATCTTTTGATCTATTTTAGATTTCAGTTTCAAGAACAGGGTTTTGGAACCCGGAAGTCGTAAAGTAAAACAGTTTTTATAAGATTCGAGTTTTCCTCCAGTATTCCATGATAATTTATTAAACTGCTCGAATGATTTCAGTAAAACATTTAACTATTTTAGGTCAGTATGGAGAAATCCTTAAACTGAAGACAATAGCAATGAATGATATAATGCATAGTAGGGTGCAAGGCAGATTAGGAATGCAAGTAAGCTTATCTTAGATATATATTACGTTAGCGTCCATGCTTATAGCTTCAAACCATTAGCAAAATTGCTAACGTCTCTTACTTTAGGCTCTGGGTTTAGGTGGGTACATCTGATTTGAAAGAATTATTATATTTTGACGCCATGGTTAAGGTTAAGAATATATGTCAAAAAGTTTATACTTATAGCCATTGTAGTTTAACCCGGTCTCAGGTACTTCCAGTACTTCTAGAGTCTGTCTTGTTTTCCTGAACACACACACACACACACACACACACACACACACACACACACACACACATTTGTAATCTATATCAAAGTAATCAAAAGTCGATCTTAAAGCATATTTTTTTGGTTATTTTAATTTAGTTTCGATCGAATAAAATTCGATTACCTTATGTGTGAGCATTCACAGCCTTGCACAATAACTTAGTTTTTATAACAGCGTTTAAATTTTATTTACATATCATTTCGATTACCTGATGTGTGAGCATTCACAGCCTTGCACAATAACTTAGTTTTTATACCAGAGTTAAAATTTTATTTACATATCATTATAGGGTTTATTGATCATTGGCGCTATTTAAATTTAAAATTAGATAATAACTTCGTCTTTGAAATCTTCACTGATCAAGCACTTTAAAATCATGTAATATTTTCTACAATTTAAATGTAAAGAAATGCTTCTGCCTCTTATGAACTTCAGCTTAAAGTGTTAACAGCGGTTAAGTATCAGGTTACTTTGTTTTACGTAGCGCAGTCTGCCGGATCCAATGTAAAACATTCCACAATCAACAATAGTTAAAAAATAAAAAATAATAAAAAAGAAATTTTTTATTTGACTAAATTGTAAATCTAAACCATTTGAAGACACACAAAAACCTACAATAAAATCCATTTCTGAGGAGTTCAGTGACATACACACGCACAAAAGAATTATGTGTGTGTGTGTGTGTGTGTGTGTGTGTGTGTGTGTGTGCGTGTGTGTGTGTGTGTGTGTGTGTGTGTGTGTGTGTGTGTGTGTGTGTGTGTGTGTGTGTGTGTGTGTGTAAGACTGGGTGTGGTGTGTTGTGGATGGATGTATCCATATAATTCTTAAATGTTTAATCATTAAGACTATTAATGTAGTCAGAGATAGTTGAAGATAATTATTAAATATAGTGAGCGGGTAGTGCGGGTTTGGTGGAAGGAGTGTACGGGATGAATGACTTTTTGAATTAAGCGATTGATGATTTTAGAGTAGTAAGTCCAGTAGTGTATGAGGATATTGAGGATTTTACTTTTTGGGCGAGAGACGTTGATGGTTCAGACAGCTGTGGTATAACAATTTTACATGCAAATATTAGGAGTTATAACAGATACATAGACGAACTCTTATGTATCTTAAACAGTCTCGGTAATAAGTTCGATATTATTGTTTTAACAGAAACCTGGTTAGATGAAAGTTGTAGTATGGCTGGATGTATGGATGGGTATGATGTGATTATGAACAAATGAAAGAGGAACCAGAATGAAGGCGTAATTGTGTGTGTCAATAAATGTTTTCGAGTGGAGTATGAGGAGGTAAGTATGCATGGGGCCACAAGTATCAGAGTGGATATGTCGGTTGGCGGTGAGCGGCTCAGTTTCCTCGCGGTGTATCGCAGCCCATCCTCAGATAATAATCTCGATTTATTCATTAATGACCTAGAATTTTATAGCAGCAATAGACTCAGGGACCGAATACACTGGCTAATTGGTGACGTCAATTGCTGCATTTTGCAGGAAAATCAAAGCTTGTTATCACAACGTTATCTTGATGTATTGTACGGCGCCGGTTTTGTTAGCTGTATAGATATTCCAACTAGACTTACGGCAAATTCATCTAGCTGCATCGACCACATTTTTTGTTGATATAAATAACACAGATCGCATTGAATCGGGCTTAATAAAATCAAGTATGACAGATCATTATCTTATCGTTTCTAAACTTAGGACAGAAGTACCTATTGTAAGTAAGATAAAAAACAACAATATTGACAAATTTGATAAAGATTTGGTCTGTAGAATTGGAACTTAGTAACTGGTTTAGATGACGTAAATTCAAGCTGTAATGTTCTTGTTGAAATACTTCAGACCATAATGGAAAAATAAAAAAGTCTCAATTTTGTTCGGCTAGGGAACGAAAAATTAAGCCTTGGATCACAAATAGTTTAATCAAATCGATTAGATTTAGAGATAAATTAAGTCAACGCTGCAAAAGAGAACCATTCAATACAGTGCTACTTAAAAACTTCAAAAACTATAGAAATATCTTAAATAAAACAATTAAAAATGCAAAGTGCCAATACTACAGGAGGAATATCTGTAAAGCGGGAAACAATAGCAAATTACTGTGGAAAAATATTGGAGAAATTACAGGCACTGTGACTAAAAAAAGATCATTTTCCGATTGAACAATTTTTATCGAACAAGAATAATATTTTGAACTCAGACATTATCAATGTGGCGAATACTTTTAATGAGTATTGTGTAGGAGTGGGAGCTGATCTGGCCGGCGCTGTCCCTCCTGTGGCCGAGTGTGTAGTGGACGACGACATGCACAGGGTGGACTTTCAGCTGGTACCTGTCACTGAGCAGGATATTGTAAAAGTAGTACAAGACATGCCGAGGTGGGTCCGCCCCCGGGCTGGACGACCTACCAATTTGGCCTATAAAAGAAAACATCCAAGTTTTTAAATTTCCACTTTCACACGTATTAAATAATAGTTTTAGACAAGGTATTTATCCGGTCGCGTTTAAAAGTGGAAAAGTCATCCCTATATATAAAGGAGGTCCAAAAAATCAGTGCATTAGTTTCAGGCCTATCACACTTGCAAGTGTCCTCGCCAAGATTTTAGAAAAGTGTGTTAGAAAACAATTTCAAAATTACGTTATTAATCATGGATTTTTGTATGGAAACCAATTTGGCTTTTGGAGTGATAAAAACCTGAACGATAACTTATTTTTCATTTACAAAAGAAATTCATGATGCAGTTGGGCGTAATAAGAAAGTACTAATAGTTTTCATAGATCTAGCCAAAGCTTTTGACACAGTCAATAGAGAGTTACTAGTAAAAAAACTAGTTTGTATAGGTGTTAGAGGTAAGACTTTGGAATGGTTTAAAAATTATCTTAGCGAGAGATATCAGGTTGTGTCAATTTTAGGCAATCATAGTTTAACAAAACAGTTGAATATGGTGTTATTCAAGGTAGTACATTAGGACCACTTTTGTTTCTAATTTATATAAACAATATTGGTAAAATTAACCTTTAGGTAGCCAGATCTTTCTATATGCAGATGACACAGCCTTGTTGTTCGAGGGATCCAGCTGGGGGGAAGGCATATGGAGCGGCGGAGCGGGGGCTGCGCACTGTCAAGCGATGGTTTGATCAAAATCAGCTCACAGTCAATTTACATAAAACCAAGTGTACGGCAATATCACTGAGAGCTGACGGAGATCCTGTGAACCTTGCCTTGAAACTCCATACTTGTGCAGGCCACGAGCGGAGCTGAGGCGGGCTGAGACCCTGGCGAGGCGGAGGCGTGTCTCCGTGGACGATAGTTTACTGGTTGAGTTGGACATGGCCGACAAACTCCCGACCTACCAGCAGCCTGCAGCGTGAAGCTACGAGACGACCATGTCCCAGCTGTCAGCTCTCCAGCTCCTAAGCCTCGCTCTTCCTCCCCTGACCCTCAGGACAGCAGTGGAAGCAGTGATTTTCAACCACGTACTGTTGATAGGTGACTCGCACATGAGATACGCAAATAAGGAATGTGTCTCTCGGGGAGCCCATCTTGAATGCTGTCCTGGAGGTAAAATTTTAGACATAAAGTATCGTTTATTAAGTTATGTATGTCTAGATTTAAGAGTAATTTTATATTCATGTAGGTGGCAATAATCTTAGACCGGGCTATCGGGGTGGTCCGGGGTACAATGGTGGGCATGGAAAGCGTGAGGTCCTCCATAGCATGGCGGATCTACTATACACTGTCAAGACTAAGTTTCCAAATTCTAAAATTTTCTTAGACAGTGTTTTGATTCGGCAACACATTGGTTATAAGGCTCTCCACGACTTCAACACCCAATTTGGAGCTCATGTTCAACAACTTCGGTGTTGAATTCGTGGAGGCCAATACTTGTGTGGGCAAGCGAGATCTTGCTCGGGATGGCGTTCACTTCAACAGAAGAGGTGTCGCCCGCTTAGGTTCTCTATTTGTGACGGCCATCTCAGCGGCTCTGCGATTTCTCGGTGCGGCAACAACCTCTCCCCCAAGTTTTCGGGATGAAGCCGTCTCTAGTCTCGGCCGGGACCCTGATCCTGTGCAGATTGTCGATGATAACCTCGTCCCCGAGGGAGTCGTGGCACTTCACAGGTGTCGGGAAAGTAGCTGAGCTGGGGGGTAAAGGGAAGGGCGTCTCAAGAAACGCGCATCTGAACATGAGATCTCTTAACACAGGTTTTGATGAGATGAGCTCTCTCGTGCGCGATTTTGATTTCGATGTCTTTGGGGTTTCTGAGACTTGGCTTCATCCTGAAACTTCATCTGCTGACTACATGATACTGGGGTACACTCTGCTTCGTTGTGACCGCCGTGGAGGTCAGGAGGACTGTTCCAATGAAACCACAGGTGGAGGGGTGGCCCTGTATGTTAAGGAGGGTACTGCCTACCAGCAGTACACTCTGGCAGATGATGTGGACCCTGGTATTGAAACTCTGTGTGTTGTGGTCAAAGTGGAGGGGGTTAGGTTCGGCGTATGTGTGGTTTACAGGCCGCCACACGTGAGGTACACTTCGATGTCAGCTCTTTTACAGTCTCTCTTTGTTGGCTTGGCTATGGAAGTAAACACTATTATGTGTTTAGGGGACTTAAATATTGATTTTACTGTCAAAGACTTGCAATGAAGCTAGATTTTTACGCCGACTCTTGAAGGAATCAAATGCAATTCAACTTATAAATGAGCCAACAAGAATGACTGCAACATCAGCCACCTTGTTAGACCACATAATAGTGGACAGGTCGGCTGAGGTCAAGAGGAGGCGGCGTCATCAATGCACCATGTACATTGGACTATAGAGGAGTAAAGATAACAGACCATAGATTGATTTACTGCATCGTTAAAATTTGCTAAGAAAAGGGCTCCTAAAATGATTACTTATAGAGACTTTTCAAAGTTTAATGAAGAACATGCTGTATCCGATATTGCTGGTATAGTGGGAGTCGATAATATTGAGCAATTTATCACAATGAATATTCGAAAGGTGTTTGATGAGCAGGCCCCTCTAGTTTGCAAGAGAGTGACAAAGGAAAAGGCATCCTGGAGAAATGATGCTATAATTAAAAAGACTAAGAGTAAAAATAAATTGCATAGAAAATATTGGAAAACCAGGGCATACAAAGATTGGGAATTGTATAAGACAGCACGTAATGAACTTAATCGAATGGTGTGGAAAGCAAAGAAAACATTTTTTACAGAAAAGCTGTCATCGTCAAGTAACTCCAAATATTTCTGGACTTGCCTTAAGAAGTGTAATGTTGTTGGAAAATCTACTAATAAGAATATACCGCACAACTTGGATTTGAACGAGTTAAATAGATATTTTTTATTGAAATGGGCAGTGCAAGTGAGTGAATGCTAGCGATCGAATAATTGATTACTTCAATGTGAATAAGATGAATGATGCGACAGCTGTCTTTAACTTTCATGCAGTCCACTCTTGATGATGTAAAATCAGCAATGAGCGAAATAAATTCAAGAGCAGCAGGAATTGATGAAATATCCATACAAATGAATAAAGCAGTGAGCCCTTATGCTTTAGGTGCCATTACACATCTGATAAATGAGTCTTTGACTGAAGGGTTGTTTCCTCAGAGACGGAAAGAAATTATAGTTTAAACCCTTACCTAAGGTACCCACCCCTCATAGTGTTTAATCAATTTAGACCAATTTCAATTTTTGCCTGCAATGTCAAAAATTTTTAGAGAAAATAGTAAACTCGACAACTTGATGAAACATATGTATGATGAAAATATTTTACCAAAAACTCAATCTAGTTTTCAGACACAAACCACGGCACTTGCACTGCCTTGATCAAATCTGTTTTGTGGATTTGATTGATGCTAAAGACAGAGGAAAGTATAGTTGAGTTGTCATTCTGGATTATTCGCAGGCTTTATCGAACTCAATAAGTCATAGGATGTTGCCTGGCTAAAATGCACTTTTATGGTTTTGGTGTAAATGCTATTGAGTGGGGTGAAGTTTTATATTGGAGGAAGAAGCCAGGAACTGAGAATGAGACATCTGGCTCTTTAGTCCAGAAGGCGAGGTGTAACCTCAGGGAAGTTGTCCTTGGTCCTGTACTGTTTAATCTGTACACTTCTGAACTTCCCTACGTGTATCAAACATTTGTAAGGCACATTTGTACGCCGATGACTGCCACTTGCACTTGGCCTATGAATCCTGGTTCAGTGCCTGAGGCCTTTGCCCATATAAACTTCAGACCTTGAGAACATAAGTAAATGGTCCTGTTGACAATGTGGGTTAAGGCTCAATGTTAGGCAAGTGCACTGTCCTTCATGTCATCATCCCACAAAATCTGGTACGGGCCTTGACGGAATAGAGGTGTGGGGATCGCTCTTGATGGTGGGTTTTTGGCATTGTCTGACCAGGTCAAAACTCTCGGCATCTTGCTTGATAGCGGTCTAAACTTTCTTTGATCACGTCACTCATGATATCCAGCGTGCTCTGGGCAGATTAAGAGGCCTGTACAGATTCAGAAGTCTGCTGCCGGAATTCACCAAAGCTTCAGTTTTATGCAGTCGATGGTCTTTTTCTGTCAATTTACTACTGCTATCCTGCTTACGGTAACAGCATCTCGCGAAGTGACGTCGATCGCATTCAGAGACTTCAGAACTCTGCTATACGTTTCATTTTCAATTTAAGACGATTTGATCACGTATCCCCCTTTCGGGATGCTGCTAATTTTCTGCCAATGGAATCCGTCTGCAAGATGCTGACGTGCTGCATGGTCCACAAAATCCTATCACACAAGGAACCACGGTACCTGAGTGAGCGGTTGTTGTTCCGGGAGGAGGTCTCGCAACGTAGCACCCGCCATGGCTACCTGCTAAACTTTCGTAGAGTCAGATATGAAGTCGGAAGAAGGAGTGTCTCATACTTCGGCCCTAAGTTGTACAACGACCTCCCCCTTAGCCTAAAAGAATGCAGTTGTTCCACATTTAAAAGGAAACTTAAAGACTTTTTGATTGTTGACCAATTAACTAAGTTAAGCTATTAGTAATGTAAGAATAAGAAATGTTACAGTTTTTATCACTGCATTATTTTAAATTAAGCCACTAGGTTTTATTGTACCTGTTTAAATTAAGTTTAGTTTAGTTTTTGTTATTTAGTTTTTAAGGGCATTCAGTGACTTGAGTTTGTTCTGAAAAACAGTAACTGTACTGAGAAACGCTTGTAAATAAAGGCATTTTTTATTTATTTATTTATTTATTTAATGATTGTGACTGCGAAACTGTTGAAAGAGTGTCAGATTACAAGTACCCTCGGTGTAATATTTGATAGTAGTAGACTTAAGTGGACACCTCATGTGTCAATTGTTAAAGAACAGATTGAGAAAGTCTATTTATATATTTTCTGTTCTTCATAAAATATTAACCCCGGCTTTGATGAAAACAGTTTATCACGCATATGTACAATCATTATTACAATGTGGTATCATTGCTTGGGGCGGAGCATATAAAACTATTCTTCTACCATTACGTACTTCACAGAAAGCCATTATGAAAGCGGCATTACAAAAACCAACTAGTTACTCATCTGAATTATTATTTAATGAGTTCAAGGTTTTTAATATAACTCAGTTATATGCGAAGAACAATAATCTTATATATTTTTAAAAATCAAGAAAATATTTTCAAAAAATACGTTACAAGAACACAGATTAACTCGGGTATTATAACACCAAGAATCAATAAATCTATAAATTTTACAGACACTTATTATATAGCTAGTACTGTTTTCTCAAAATTACCCCACCAAAATGAAAAGTCCCGGTCCATGCATTTTCTATTCATATAAGAAAATAGTTAATAATTGGCTATTAGAATTAGGTAGAACAGGGATAGATAATCTCTTTAAGTCCACTTACAGGGCAACTTAAGTGCCGGGGTACTTACGTAATCTCGGTTTTGTGTGTGTGTCTTGTGTGTGTGTGTGTGTGTGTGTGTTGTGTGTGTGTGTGTGTGTGTGTGTGTGTGTGTTTTGTGTGTTGGCATGTGTGGGCCCTCTAGAAAGGATGGGGGTATTCGCAAATTAGGTGGTACTAGGTAAAACCTTGTGATTGTGTCTGTTTATGAAATCAATCGTGCGTAGAATGTTTGCTATTTGGAAATGAGTTACACAGGGCAAACGATTTATGCCCCATATGGTTTACAGTTTTAATACATATTTGTACCTTGCTATAGTTAGAGCCACAGTCTGTGCGGCCACATATATTGCTTCTGTTATTTCCACTTTAAACAGAGAATGTGTAAAATTGCTGCTCAATTTTTAATGTATCACTTAGTTACTGAATGTGGACTGATTGGACTCGATTCTCGCGCACAGGTTACGACCCATGCGAGGATCTCATTTCTATGCATAGTTACTATAGATGTTTAATGTGTTGCTTATGGCTGGAAATAAATGTATTTCTTTCTTTCTTAAAACTATAATAAGCAATTGTGAGGGCGCATGGTATGGGACTTGATGATATAGAGTCTGTGTACAAAACCCTACCATTACAAAGGTAACAACTAATATTAAGTAGCTGCTCTTTTTGCATATTCAAAACGAAACACAGAACTAATTTACCTTAATTGATATTTTTCAGATTTGATCAAGTAATGAGCATACGTTCAATACCTATTTGTATTGAAAAAATGTTTTGTAACAAATATTCCAGTACATTATAATCGTTCCTAATATTCGCGACCGCCTTTCATCTCTTGAAATCTTAGGAGATATCGATGTTGTTTTGAGAAAACGGTATTGTTGGTTTTTTGTTATAATATCGATGTATATATTTTTCACAAAGGATATTCACTAGTATAACTTTACAACTGCTTCTGACTATAGTCTTGGCTTTTTAACAAGTAGGGGTATAAAAACTGTTTAAGGAACAAAGTTTATTAAATGGCCTATGTTAATAGGGAAACGCTGAATAACGTTATAACGTCGTATAATATTATATGATCGTTACTTATTTACAAATGTCAGCCACATACTTAATACCAAACATAGGTCAAATACGTGTTATAATTTTGTAGTCTACGGATTCTGTAAAGCGTGTTTTTAATACATACGTAGCTCCTTTACTACTCCAATTGATTCATATTAATACATGTATATCAAGCAAAAGCTTTGGAGGAAATGGAAAATAAGGACTCATTTGTTTTATTACAAGAGGTTTTGACAATTTAAAAGATGTATTGCTTCTTGGGTGTTTACAATTAATCCACGAGGGTTTAGGAACAAAGTTTCTTCTTACACCTGAAGGACTGCAACGTGAGATATAGCTTATAACTCGGTGACATTAGCCTTTTTTCTCCAACAATGTTTACATCCAGTATATCATTAATAATACATTTTATATATTACAACTAGAAATTACCTATTCACAAAATATTTTAAAATAGAGTGAAGAAATATCGCTACAGTTCATTAGTCTCCATTACAAAATTCACAACAGTGTAAGATTTATAACAAATTACACAAAAACTCCTATTCTATAAACATTATTCATTCTCTCAAAGCCAACTTACCATCAGGACGGCCAATTTGACGTAATTGCGTACTTTGAAATTGTTGTAGGCTCTGCAGTAAACCTTTTGTATAATACGAAACAGGATGTGTCTCTCACAGAAAAATTGTATTACATGTGCTCTGCAATTATTCCATATATTACGGTGGCTAGAATCGCTAACTTACTTTTTACTTATCCTTTTAATTCAGCATTCGCATTGGAATATAGTTCCAACTTTTTACTGTTCGTTCGAAATGAAAGCATTTTAAGGACAAAATGTATTGCTACTTAATGGATTTATATTTTGTGAGTGAAGGCATTTGACCCATTATGTAAAGAGCCAATACCCGCTATTTGCAGGTGTTGGTGGATTCTGATACAAGGGCATCGTGTATATTCGCGAAGTTCCCTCGGGTTAGTAGTCTGTTGAGCTAGCGTATTCTTTATTTTAAAGAAGCTATACGGTTTTTCCAGACAGTTAATCTTTATTCTCATTCTTTAGCAAAATCAATTTTTGAACAAACTGAAAATTTTAATATAAACATTTTTAGGCTATAAAATGTGTTACTTTTTTTTATATATTTTCTGAAATCTAGGTATGCATGGGGGAGGCACCAGGGGATGTCGTGTGCGTTGTCTATTGGTGGTCGAGAAGTACAGATATGTATGCATGAGAGATTGAAGTGTCCGTGGCGTTTTGCAGGTTTACTCGTCGGTGGCATGCATATATCACTTTTTCAGAGTATACGTCTTACCGAGGTAGGTTGCTATTGTAATATAACATTAATATCGAATTACATTAACCATTTCGACCTAGCTTAGAGATAAGGCATAGCTAGGGATAACAGGTAATAGGCTAATATTTGAGTCCACTGATAACGACATAAATTGTTTACAAAACTAACTGTTTTTAACTATTTCCTCATAAAAACATTAACTTATTATAAACTAAAATGTCCCCCCTAGGTTTAGGAAGAATTCGTTTTTTTTAATTTTGTGGTAGAATTTGCATTAATGTATTAAAATTCCTGCGCTTAATATTGCCATTGTTACGAAACTTGCTAATTGGTAACAGTCAATACAATGACAAAGGGTCGCTTGATAAAGCTCAGCTCAGAAACCCGAACAATAGCCCCAGCTTTTACACGAGCCCCCTTTGTCCTTTTATGCTCAAAACACTGTTTTCTTTTACAAGATCTGTTCTTAGACTAACGAGTTTCATTCACGTACTTAAACACAGCCAACCGACCGGTTCCAGGTAATGAAATTCTTCGTCGCAAATGTTAGTAAGGCTTCCTTGGTAGTTATTTTGTGAGTGAAGGCATTTGAACCCCTTTTTGTAAAGAGCAATACCCGCTATTGCAGGTGTTGGTGGGTTGATAAAGGGCTCGTGTATTTCGGGAAGTCTGGTTGTAGTGTGCTAGCGTATTTTTATTTTAAAGAAGTATACGGTTTTCCCGACCCGTTTAATTTTTTTTCCTTCTTTAGCAAAATTTAATTTTGAACCCAAAATGAAAATTTAATATAAACATTTTTAGGTATAAAAGTGTTACTTTTTTAAAAAAATTTTTTGAAAACTTGGTATGCCCTGAGGCACCAGGGATGTCGTTTTGCGTTTTTTTATTGGTTGGGCAAAGTACA
>NW_025784085.1:0-25609 GCF_021130785.1 Homalodisca vitripennis
CCTTTCAACATATAAGATTCCGTCAGGTGTGAATCAACAATTTGAAATAATATGAATATTTTACAATTTAAAACAATTATCAGCTGCATAAAAGATTTGTATAATTAAAAGTAAAATAAAATAAATATTAATATATGTATATAATTTTGGGTCAAAAAGAATTTGCATTTTGAATCGGTCCAAAGTCATTGTTTTAATATTTTATCTTTATGATTTTTTATGTATAAATGTCTAGTTCTTGTTTATTGACTTGTTTTTATGTTAAGTTTTCAAAGGTGTGATTTATTTCTAATTCATATTTGGCAATAGCTGATTTTTTTTAGTTTATCCGTATTTATAATAAATATCGTTCAAGTTCTTTAAATCTTTGTTAATGGTTCTTTTTGCCTGGCCAATATAAATCTTATCGAAATCTATACGTTCAACATGTACCGGTTTTTAAATAAATTAACTTGTTATGATAATTTTATTTACAAAGTATGAAAAACGTAATTTGAATATGGTACGTATAGTCCTTCTGGAGATGCCGATGGTGGTTACTCACACGATCCAAGGCGACTTTGGATCGGAGAAGAGATAATGTAGGGTCTTGGAAAGGTTAATTTCACCAGTAGTTCCTATTTGTACTGTACTCTAACCTTTAATGTGTTGGAGGGTCATCACAGAGGCATGTGATCCATGGGGACCTAAAACAATATTAGAAACAAGTCTGACTGATAATAGGTCAGATTTACCAAACAAAAGTATGCTTAATTAATTCGAATTTATTAATCTATCAAATACTCATTAGTAATTTTTGTTTACAAAATAATTGCCTGGCACATACGTAACGTTGAATGCCTGATTATTATTTATTAGGAAAGGCCTTCATTACGTGTCAAAAACCAGACCGAATTGTACAATAACTAAATCAGACGTAGGTGAAATTCCAAGGTTTAAAGCTTACGTTTTGGCTTTGAATTTTTAAATTAAATAGATATACTGGTACAAAAACATTGATGTTTAAAACCTTTTCTTTGTAGATTGATTAAGAGGAATCTTACATTTACTCGAGTCTTTATAGAATACATTACTCAATACATCAACAGAATTGGCTAGTCAGCTATTCACTCGATTAACAAAGCTAAGAGATCATGAATATTTAGTTATACAATACAGTTCCATATCCACCTAAAAATAAACAAACTATAAAAACTTTTTAAAGGACTAGAAAATATTTGCCGTGTTTTCAAATTATATTACTATGAGAACAGGTATTAATATTGATTGAGTGAGTTTTTAAATATATTTTTTTCATTTTTTTAAGAAACGTTTAAGTTCCATGTTGATAACTTAATTTTAATTTTTACAGTATGTAGATCTGTCTTTTCAGTAGTTAAGTTTTTTAAAAGAGGTGAAAACTAGAGAATATGGAATTTGATAAAGTAACACGTTTTTAAAATTCTGAGGGATTTTACGAGTAAATGACACGCTAAGACGTTTTTACGGTTTTCCAGAGTACGGGGCAGTGAGAGGAATATAAATTGAGTTGTTTCACCGTGAATGTGACAACGCTTCGTTAAGTTTCGGTCATAAACCAGTGTATTTCATTATTCTTGTTACCTTTCAGCCTTTTAAATGGTTACATACTTGTTTAATACAGGAACTGGGCAATGTTCATAACAACCTCCCACCTTGGTCGTAAAAAGGACGAGCACCAAGTCTAGTCATTGTGACACTCCAGTTCACTGGGGTGCCTTATTTGCGTATAAAAGAGACGTTAATTTTAATGGATTCCTTTGATTTTTAAAAGGAATTAAGAGTAATCTAGGTCTATGAATTGGGATTACTGGAGGATACTTGTGTGAACAATGAATTGCTAGGGGAGACCACTGCCCGCTCACAGCGCTTAATAGTTTTCCCGTCTTGTCAACTTGCCTCCGAAAGTTTTCTTAAAGACAGAAAATTTGAAAACTAATTTTATCCACGATAAATTTGGATACATTTTTATTTTAGTTCATGTAAGGACGGCCAGAGACATGGACATGATTTGATTTCTATTGAATGACTGGACGATACATCATATATATTTTATTTCTAGTCGAAATTTATTTCCTTGAGTCATATTTACTAAAACAAAACACGTCCATTTCCTTAAATTAAAAAATTGAATACAAAAATAATAAATAATTAAACATCATGTCACTCCCTGAAGCTGTACCTCTCTTACATACAGTAAAATACTAACATGGTTTTAAAGCAATTTTAATGTCGTAATGTTTACTATGTAGTAGCCAAAATTTTGCATTAAATGCTTACAATACAACGCGGAGTATTCAAATTTAGCTACATCGTTCGTTCTATTCAACGACACATTTTTTCAGTTTCGCAGAGTCCGTCACCGAGGTGGTTAAAAACCAAACAAAATCTCACGGAGAACAACAGACCGGGTAAGAAATAGCCCTCAACAACAAAAAGACAGCCCGTGTCCCAACCACAAAAGACCGGTTTGTTTAAATGGGTGGAGGCCAGGTCACAGTATAACCGTATACACAGTACTGCGCGAGGCGCCAGCCCAGACCCACAGCCACCCGACACCGAGTCATGTGGATATCAACTGATCCTTCACCCCCCCCCCCCCCTCTCGCTCCCCACTCGGTCACTATCATGAGCCTAGAATTAGTACTCTTTGATCCACCGTAGTACACGTGGGCCAGCCACAGTATACTGTACACACAGTACTACTGCGCCAGGCGCCCAGTCCAGACCACAGCCACCCGACACCGAGTCATGTGTGATATCAACTGATCTTCCACCCCCCCCTCTCACCCCCCTACTCGGCCACTAATCATGAGCCAGGAATTAGTACTCTTTGAATCCACCGGAGTACACGTGGCCCAGCCACAGTATACTGTACACACAGTACTCGCGCCAGGCGCCAGCCCAGACCACAGCCACCCGACAACCGAGTCATGTGGATATCAACTGATCTTCACACCCCCCCTCTCACCCCCCTACTCGGCCACTATCATGAGCCAGAATTAGTACTCTTTGATCCACCGGAGTACACCGTGGGCCAGCCACAGTATACTGTACACACAGTAACTACTGCGCCAGGCGCCAGCCCAGACCACAGCCAACCCGACACCGAGTCATGTGGATATCAACTGATCTTCACCCCCCCCCCCCTCTCCCTCCCACTCGGTCACTATCGTGAGCCAGAATTAGTACTCTTTGATCCAGCCGAGTACACGTGTCTAGTATTCTGGTTCCGGCTTTCTTCCACCAACTTGCGTACAGTCTCCCAGATGCAGTAGTTCCTATCTTCATAAACAAATAATTTTATAACGTTTCTCAGCTTGTATAGGTTGATGACCGCCAACCCTAACAGTTGCATCCCTTTTTGCCGAGGGCGCCACTTCATTTGATCTCTCTTCCCGAAATTTAGAAATTCTACTAGAAGAAGAATATCAGTTTTTCTATAAGCGTTTGTATTTGTTAATATGTAAAGCAGTAATAATAAAGACAAGTGATATGTAGAATACTATAAATAGTCTATATAAATATCGATTGGTATAATCCCCCCTCCTAAATGAGATTTTGCGAACTCACCTGGCTTTGTCACAGTCCACAGCTCAGACTTTCATCTCATTCATACGTTCCCTTGTTGTGACGTTTCTGCAATAACTCCGTTGAACGTATATACACTTTAATGGTTGGCTACTTTTAGATGCTTTTCACACACACTGTAAATACACTCTTAAGATTTACTTTGATCATTACACATTACTTTCTACTCAAACCCGTATTTTCAGAAAACGTGTAAATTTTCTTCGTACAAAATATAAAACGAATTTGACAAAGAACGTTATGCACTCATTATAATAAATATATAAATTGTCATCATTTTAACTAGGTTTATTTTGTACACGTTGTTGGCAGTATGACAGGAACAAATTGGAAGGGGAATAATATAGCCATACAAAAGTCAAGGGAATGATAGAAAGATCACTGACACCCACAATATTCACACACCATTTTTAATACACCTACATAGAATGGGTGAATTTTACGACACGCTTCGCTAGCACTGGAGTCAACGCGTTACTTTTAAAAAGTAGTGATTCTTAAAACAGGAGGCGATGACATCAGACTGAATGCTATTAATAACTCTGCACTCTTAGATGTGATCTAGAAAAGACCAACACAACATTGTCTTAACATTCAGAGCCAGAGACAACCGGGACAATGCTCACAAAGAATCCTGATGCTCCGACCGGTACACTTGCGGCTCAGGGCTCACTGATAGAGAGGTCAGGGCTGCAGATCGTCTTACAGCTCAAGCCCGGCAAGTGAGTCAAGCCCGTGGAATGTCCAGTTCCAGGGTCGACGCGGCTGGAGCTGGAACAGCGGTCAGTCGCTGGAGAACCGGTTTGCCTTGAACACTCACTTAGCTTCTCGTCAATTCACGACCTCACCCGCTCCGCATCGCAGTTCTTTCCTCAACAATACTTCATGGTCGGAAGCCGCTCCACATGCAATGCAGTGATTGACAGTTATCCTCCAAAAATTTTGATGGGAAAGAGAAGAGAAGCCATTTATTTATAACTAGTTCATAACATGTATACCTTAAAAAAAGACGTTCAACGTTGTTTTTACAAATATAAAATACTTGGGTCCATTTATATAAACCCATTTAATTAAATCTTGTGAGAAAACCACAGGCCTCGGTCTTTTGCGGAAATATCGAAGAGGACCTTTGAATAATTCAATTTTCTAAATATCGGAAAGTGCCTCTTCTTTTATTCATCAATCAATCAATCAATCAAAAATCAATCAAAAATCCTTTATTGCTCAAAATAACATTTTCATGCATTAGCAACGTCATTAAAGTATACACACAGGCTAGCTTAACTAACTTATACAGTGTTTACATGTTATGCTAAGTATACATCAAAGAAAAAAAAAACAAAACTATATTTAGTCTACTATTTACAATTTATGCAAAAAAATCCTGGACACTGTAAAAGGAACCGTCGATGAGGAACTGTTTTAAGTTATTTTTGAACAAGGTTAAAGAACAATCCACCTTTAAAGCATCTGGAAGTGAGTTGAAAAGTTTAATGCAGTTGTAAGTTACGTGTTTTTGAAAAAAAGAAGTAGAATGTTTTGGAACTGGAATGTTAAGCCGGGTTCTAAGTGAATAATCTGAATTTGTGTTAGCTAGTGTCATAAAGTATTCATTCTTTTTTAAAAAAACCAAAGATTCATAAATAAATATGCATGGGAAAGTAAGAATGTTGTTGTTTTTAAATACATTTCTACAAGATTGATGCCTACTTAGCCCAAAAATAATCCGCAAAGCTTGCTTCTGCAATTTAAAAATGAAATTGGTTCTGCAGTTCCTTCCCCAAATGGGAACTGCGTAAACAAGATGAGAATAAAAGCAGCCATAGTACAAAGTTAGTAGTAGTTGTGAATTAGCGAAAGAAGCCAATTTTCTCAATGCAAACAAACACGAACTTAGTTTTTTTACTATTTTATTGATATGCAATTCAAATGTCAGGTTGCAGTCAAGTTGAAGACCTAAGAAGCTCACTGAGTCCACACATGATACCATGCACACTCCCCTAGCATTACCTGTAAGTTGTCCACAAAACTACGTCTAAGTGTGAAATTCAGAATATGGGTCTTGTCTGTGTTCACAATCATGCCATTTGAGGTAAACCATTGAAGAAGAGCATTGGATTCAACAAAACCATTGATCTCTAAATCCACTTGATTGTGAGCTGTGACCAAAAGAGATGTATCATCGGCAAAAATACAAATATCTGACTTTTTGGTGCAATGTCTAATATCGTTAATAAATACCAAGAAGAGAAGAGGACCTAACACGGACCCTTGGGGGGACTCCCATTTTAATGACCAGATCATTTGAACACTTTTTCTTCTTAAAATACCCTGGCTGTCCACAAAGCTGATTTCAACTCGCTGAGATCGACCGCAAAGATACGATGCTATCCAATCATGAGCTTCACCTCTGACGCCCAGCCCTCTGTAGTTTACTTAACAGTAACGAATGGTCAACTAAATCAAACGCTTTGCTTAAATCGACGAAAAGGCCCATAGCACACATTTTTTTATCTAGAAGCAGTAACTACTTTGTCAATAAAACAGAACATTGCGTCAAGAGTACCTTTTTGTTTTTGAAACCCAAACTGATTACGGAACAAAAATATTGTGCTTGTTCAAAGTGTGATAAAAGTCTAATTGAAAAAAAATTTTTTCAAAACACCTTTGAAAATGTGGAGAGAATTGAGATCGGCCTATAGTTGTTACACTGCTCATTGCTAGCCTTTTTATAAAGAGGCTTTACAATCGCAACTTTTAGAAGTGAAGGAAATGAACCAGACAATAAAGAAAAATTTATCAAATGAACTAGTGGCTTTGTAAGTAAAATCTATACATTGCTTCAGAAGTTTGGACGATACTTCGTCAAAACCTACAGAACTACTTGGCTTTAAGGATAGAACAACATTCTTTAACTCAGTCTCATCAGTAGGGAACAGAAACAGCGAAGAACTCACTGAAAGTTTGTTAGACAAAAGATCCTGAGCCGTGCTGGTCTTAGCATTTAACTTCTCCCCCAGGCTTACAAAATAGTCATTAAAGACATTTGCCTTAACAAAAGGTTCATCCACAGGAGTTCCAGTTGAAATCCAAGATTCTTCCAATTAAGTTCGTTTTTGAACTACTTCGATTCGTATTTTCATTTATGATGCTCCACATCGCTTTAGGTTTGGATTGAGCATTTAGAACATACCCTAAAACCTTCTCAGATTTGGCTGAACGAAACTGAAGCTCTAAAATCTTTCTTTAGTTTTAAATAAACCTGCCTTCTATGGTCAAGATAATCAAGATCTCTGGTCTGTCTGTGTAAAGATAACAGCTGCCGTCTTACGCTCAAATAAACTGTAATCAAGAACAATCTTACATGTAGGCTTTCGTTTAATAATTTTTTTCCTGCGAACAGGAAAGGCCAAATCCATATAGTATAGCAAAATTGAAGAAAAGGCCTTATACTTACCGTCAGGTGTTGTCGAAGAAAAAAACATCGTCCCAAGTTTCCTTATTTAAAAAAATTACTAAATGTGGACACATTGTTGGCACTAAAATCGCGCTCAAGCTTAAACTTAACTTCAGAAGATGCATCACAATCAAGAGCCAGAGACAATTCTACTTTTTGAGCCTTATGATCAGAAATTTCAGTTTCTAAAACATAAGTGTGTATCAGGGATGGAGCGATATCCAGTGTAAACATGATCAAGAATTGATTTAGATCCTTTAAACTCTCGGGTAAAAACATGTACTGTGTTTCTTAAATTAAAAGAACTCATCAAGCTTAGAATTTTATTAGTAACCAGAGTAGATTCAGCTACATTTACATTGAAGTCTCCCAAAACAATTGTAGAGCAATTTTCCCCCGACGATCCTGGATAAACAACTGTATGTAAGATCATAAAATTTATCAAAAGCACTCCCATCATTGGAGAAGGAGGGCCTATACACTCCCAAAACCAGAAGAGAACCAGGTCCAATATTCACACTAACTGCGGCCAACTCACAAACGCCTTCTACACAAAATCGACTTACATCTATGACAGTGAAGTTGAGAGAATTTCTTACAAGCAAACACACACCACCCCTGTTAATAGTCGAGCGACAATAGGACGAGGCGATTGTTAGTTCATTTAGATTAACCATGGAGAGACATCTTCATTTTTAAGGAAGTGTTCAGTAAAGCAGACTATGTCCGGCTTTTCCAGATCAACCAAAACCTCAATGGAAATCAAATTGCAAATAAAACCACGTACATTTTGATGGAGCAATCGTAAAGTTCTGGATTTATTTTCGGATTGTCTTAAGCAAGGAGTATAAGAGGGAGGCACTATGGCTGCTTTATCAGTCTGTCCCCAATTTCTAAAAAAATACTCGAGTTCTTTTCATTGTGTTTTGATTCCAAATTTACATGTCTCAATGCAGAAGTTTGACATGCTTGAGAGTTCCATTTAAACGTTTGAATTTCAATGTTTCTGTTGGAAACTAAAACTGGTATTTGTTGTGGAGTATTCAAAACCGTGGGGAAAATCAGACTACTTAATTGAGAAACAATTTTTCTTTTACCTGAATAATTAAGATGCAAGCCATGACTAGTGTAGAACCTACGGTCAGCCAGTAAATCAAGAGCTAAAAATGTACAATGCTCAAACCTTGACGCAAGACTTACCAACTCATCATTTATTGTTTTTAAATAATACCATTCAGGGAGGGTTTGTCAAACCTAAGAGGAAGGGCTACAATAATTACCTTAAGTGCAGTAGTATTCATGAGTAAGCCCTCCAACTCACCAACAATATCCTGTTCACAGTGTCCATTATTTACAATATCATTTGTACCCGCAAAATCAAAAACTATTAAGTTATTTTCATTCAGATCCAGAGTGTCCTAAAGGGTTTTCAAATAAATCTTTTTTCATATAATGGAAGAGCCTATTGTATAATTCGGTCCCAAAGTACATGAGAGTATATCTAAAATAACTTTTGACTCAGGATATTATCAAGAGATAACGTTATACTAAATATTGCTTCCATACATCTTCACAGCGACGCTAATGCTTAAGATCCCACTCTAATGCATTGATAGAGCGTGAACTTTGACGTGTGTTTCAGCGAGTTGATATTTGACAGCCAGAAGATTATCTATGCATGTGGATGGCTACGAATGAAGTAAAATGTAGCAGCGAAGCTTCATAATTTTAAATGCGAAGATAAATAACAATAACTGTCTCCTACCAGATCCTTTCACACAAATAAAAACATATCGACCTTCACACCCTGAACGGGTATCGTTATGACAAAGATGAAATGGAGCGAAGAGTTGTAGTTGTCCACGTGAGAAGGCGCCAAGTCAGTGTACAGTATGTGGAAGGTGTTTGTGTTTGTTTGTCCGGTCTGAACCCACGTCGTTTCTCTCCTTTGTGGGCGTGTTAATTGCTGTGTCTAATCAATCTTACCACCCCTGCTTTAATGTTCAGAAAGTATTCTTGTAAACGTTCTAACGCCTACATAAGGAGCGTGTGTCCACTTATAATCTTATATGTATTTTCGTTATCCGATTTCTTTAAAATGATTTTTTAAATGTCATTATGCGGAAAAAAATATTGCAGTTGAGAGAGATTTGTTACGTGAAAATTGTAAATATGTGATGAAAGAAGCGCACGAATTTTGCAAGTGTACTAAAATCGTTAAAGTTGTGATATCCATTTTCATAACCAGAAACAATGATTATAAATAGTATGGAAGACCGAATGACAATCGGATGAAATGCAGGAGAGTCTCATAACCCTATAGCAAAGAAGAAATGAAATGGAAATAGCTGTTTTCCTTCTAAAATTACACTTTTGCGTCGTATAAAATGGGTAGTAATGTACTCGACGCAGTAATGTACTCCTAGTAATGTACTCCTACGCAGTTTTGATGGCCGGCAGTAAAAAATAAAAAAATAACACTATTATCAGTCAAAAATGTTACGACACTGAGAATTGGTCCATTAACTACTGTGGACAATCTTAAACCTTAACTTATTAAAATAACATTAAGCAACCAATACATAATTACTAGAAAAAATTATTACACTGCTACTTTCGTAGTTTATATATATATATATATATAATTTTATTGTAACCTACGGAACCTAAATTTTTTTATACTCTATGTACAAACCTTTTCAGCACTCACATATATACATTCAAAAATATTTTATTCTGTTATATCTGTTAATTGTTTTGTTTTCTAAGAGTTCCTCAGCTATATTACACATGAGCTTTAAATATTTTATTACATTTACACTTTTTTTACATAAATTGGTAACATACAGATTTTTTAACTTTTGGTATTATAACTGCTTTGTTTTTTACGTTCCGCGTCATGTACGTATGCTTATATAAATGTTCTATTCTATTGTTCCGCTTCTTTTGAAAAAAATTGTAATACTGTATAAATAAATAAATGTTGGAGTGGTAAAACATTCAGCCTTTAATAAAGAGGAGGAAAAGATGATTCTCTCTTTTTCTTATATAAAATTGTTAAAGTGCAATGCTTGTACAGTGTGGAAGACCGAATGTCAATCGGATGAAGATATGACGAAAGTGTATAGTTAAAACGCAGTTAAACTGACTTATAACAATGACTTTAAAACAGCGTTGAAGAGTAATGACAACCGAGCGAAGAGGATGAAATTAAAGTTAAAAGTGTGAAATACCCAGTCTCAGAAGCTAAAACAATGCTTATAAACAGTTTGGAAGACCAAATGACAATCGGATGAAGGGAATGAGATGAAAGTATGATGCCGGGTCCACACCAAACCAACAAAAGAAAAACCAAAACAGCAACTCAATGTTTCCCAACATTTTTGAAACAAAAGCGAAACATTTCGGCAACCAATTTTGTTTTGTTCGTGTTTTCAACAACTTTTTGTTTTCCCGTCGCCTGGCGGTAAAGATCAAACTGTTTGCTGTTTTGTTTGTGTTTCTGGCAAACTTTGTTGGTCTAGTGTGTACGCTTTCCACAGGAAGAAAACAAAACTTAAAAATTTGTGGTTCAGTTTGTCTCGTGCTGTGTGCAAAATGACTTCATCGGGAAAAGCAATAAAATGGAGTGTTGAAAATACATGTAAATTAATCGAACTTTATAGAGAAAGTAAATTGTTATGGGATGCCCGACACCCTGATTATAAAAATCGTTATAAAAAGGCAGACGCCTTAAAGGAAATAGGAATATTGTGTAATGTTTCTTCAGAGGAAGTAGACAGAAAGATAAAAAACATCAATACCCAGTACCAAAGAGAATACAGAAATTATCAGTTATTGAAAAAATCCGGAGCTGGTAAAACTTTCGTTTCGAAGTGGTTTGGTTATTCACTATTAAGTTTCTTAAAAGATAAAAAACAAGCCAAGACCAAAGTGGGAATATAGGCGGATTATCGAATACACAGGTAGATATTTATTTATTTATTTTTATTTATTAGATATAAAATTTACATATATTTATGCATTATTTATTTACTTATATTTATTCATTATACATTCTATCATTTTATCCTTAAAAATCAGTACTTTTGCTCAATAGATTAACAAAATTTTAACTGCCATGGAACTTGTTATTAGTTATTAATAATTAGAATAATAAATCATTAAATCAATTAAAAAATCATTTTCCCCTAAAAAATCAGTAACTTTTGCTCAATAGATTAACAAAATTTTAACTGCCATGGAACTTGACCTTGCTCAGACATAAAATATTCAGCAAATTCTTTTCTTATTTCCATAGCTTCTACAGATGATTTTCTTGCAGTCTGTTGTAGATTAAAAAACGACTGTAAAGTTTGTTGATCTTTTCTCCATGCGCCATCTTCTAGTGTACCACTATCAATATGTTCTACATCAAAGCTGTTTGGTGGATTATATTTATTTTTCGACAAGACACACCTTAGATAATTATGCAAACAAATGCATGCCAAAGTCACTTTTTCTACCTTTTCTGGTTGTAACAGCATTGGTTTGCGAAACACTCGAAACACAGACGCTAAAATGCCAAACACATTTTCAACTATTCTTCGAGCACGTGAAATTCGGTAATTGAAGACACGTTCTATTGACCCCTTATCTTGATGGCCGCTATATGGTTTCATAATGCATGGTTTAAGGGGGAAAGCATCATCTGCGACTAAAACATAAGGACTTTCTTTGTCCCTTCCAAGAAGAACACGTTTTTGTGGCAAATTTAGTTTTCCTTCAACCAATAGTTTGTAAAATGGCGTATTTTTAAAAAACACCTCCGTCAGAGATTCGTCCTTGACAACCAACGTTTGCATACAGAAAATTATAATTTGCGTCAACAACAGCAAAAAGAACTACACTGAATGTTCCTTTATAGTTAAAAAATTCACTGCCACTGAATGTAGGTGCCTCGATTACAATGTGCTTTCCGTCCATTGCGCCTATGCAATGTGGAAAGTGCCAAATCTTGTTGAAATCATCGCTAACTTTTTCCCATTCCCTCTTCACTTTTAGGAGTCTGAAATAAAAATACAAATTAAATTTAATTGAAAGTTCTTATTATATATTTTTTTTAATATACATTTTTTTAATATATTTTTATGCAGTTTTTAATAACATACATTCTTTACCTTTACAGGAAAGTGATGATTCAGACAGTGATGAAGAGGCAAAAGAATCCGAAACAAATGACGATGATACCGCTAGCGTCAGCCAGAGTACAAGTAATATGGGAGAATTACAAGAAAGCTACGAAGATTTGCAGGCTCAAAAGGAAATTACTGATAAAAACACCAAAAGCTTAAAAGCAAAATCTACCACACCAAAGAAAAGAGTTCTAACCACTAGTGAGAAGCAAAATGCAGAAGTTTATGGAATGCTACAAGAAGTATATAAAAAAAATCAGCAAGGAAACATCTGTACAACCCGATGATTTTGATATATTTGGTGAGCTAGTTGCTAGAAAAAGTGCGAAAACTTCGTACTCCTTATGCGCAAGCTACTGTGCAGCATTTGATCAATGATCTTCTCTACAAAAGCAGAAATAGGAGAATATGACCAACCAAAAAACACAGAAACTCAAGAGCAATTGACACCGTTCCTTCATTTTCGATCTCCAATTGCAGTTCACACTAGTTCTACAGATACAAACAACCACAATTATATGAGTCCAGATAGCATTCGGTCTTGCGCAAGTACCCTTAGCGTTGGAACCTACTCAAATCCAGGCGGCATACAACCTTATTTCAAACCCACCCAGCGTTCAAACCTACGAGATACTGACTAGTCCGTCTTGCTCATCGAATCAACATACCACCCAGATTGATGAATCCTGGCCAGCTACGCGGATAACAACAAATGAATCAGCTCAGTCATACATGTAATTTTCAGATACATTCCAAATAAAAGTTATTTTAAAAAAATCAGTTTATTTTTTAACAGCTACCTATTAATAATGTTAAATTTTACCTTGAACATATGTATTTAGGGCACTTATGAGAGCATCGCAGGTTTCTGGAATTATTACTGATATTTGCCTGTTTGGATACTTTGAAAAGATACATCAGACTCTGGTAATACTCCCCAGTTGCCAAAAATCTTAAAGTAATCACTAAACGTTCTGTTACACTTATGGCATTTCGAAAATTTGTATTTTTCTTCTGTATCGAGGGTCCAATGATTTCTATTAGATTTTCAAGATCAGTACTGGTCATTCTTAAAAAGTTTTTGAAGCTGCATCGCATTTCTCCACTAATACCTCTATCGTCTTTTCTTAAATCTTCCAATAGTTCCTCAACATAGTTTTTTTGTCGGTTCTTCAAGCTCGGCCTAACCCAAAAACGTTTTTTCTTTTTTTTGGTTTAGGAATAGAAAACCAGCTGCCATAATAAATAATTCATTGTTCCTTTGTAATTCCAAATTTCGAGCTCGCCACATTTTTCTATCGGGATCACAAAGTTGACTGATTTTTGTTTTCATAATGTGGACAGCAGTTGACAATTAGTTTCCTGTTTTCGAAAACTTGCAGTTTTGTTTGTGTTGCTGATTTGTTGGAGTTTTTGTTTTGTTGGTTTGGTGTGGACCCGGCATGACGAGTTGGGGGAAAGTTGGAGAACAATGTTTTTGATGCTGGTGCATAACTTTTGTGTCGGACAGACATTGCAGATGGCGGATTGTTGTGAGATGTTTGTTGATAATTCCGAAACTTGGTTGTCACCCCGGCAGCATTCTCTCTACATCGTGTCAGTGAATAGAATCGAGTCCGAGGAACAGTGCCGTACCTAGAGATCAGTAACGCGGGGGCAGTTAAATTTAGGGCGTGGGGGTCTGTACCCTAGAACTCTTCTAACTTTTATTGCGATCACAATATTAAAGATGTGGTATATTTTCATATCCCAAATTTGTTCATGTATTGAGATGCCTGAACAAAATCTTTGATGTGACGCATGTGATTGGGCAATCGTCATTACGATATGATGGAAAAAGACACATACTAGCGCGTATTAAAAAAGTCCTCAATATATAACAAATGTTTAAAAACTTTTGTTCTTGCTTTACACAAAGAAATATTTTCATAATTTGTTTTAGTATTTCGGGTATGTTTCATATCCTACACTATCAAACTATTCAGACGTTTCTGTAGGTTTGTATACATTCTGTAATATTTTATTGATTTCTCAGGCATATGTGATCAGACCACCGAGAATGTTATTCTGTTAGGTGACAGCTGCTATCTGGAAGGATGTTTTTTCTTTCGTCTCCTGATGACAGTAGGCATTAGTAGATAAGATAAAATAGGAATGTCTCCCGACCCCTATTCTTGTAAAATAATGTACATTATTCATCCTTAGAATATAAAACCTCATTAATAACGATTACAGTGTTACGAGACTGCATGGATTGGTGTGGGTCAACAAAATAGACCTCTATTTCTCCTACTCTTTTAATATCAATACTATCTGAAATAAAAAAAAATATATAAAAAAAAGAGTACAATACTGCTTTAGGAATTCATCATACATAGGAACGTTAATAAACTACGCAACGTAGAAAGGGGGGAATTATTGCCCTTAAGGAAGGCAATTGTACGGATACAAAATTTAATGACATAACTATCTACCATGTCACCAAAGAATGATATAACTGATGGGAAGTCATTGCCATTGTTTAAGTTTAGCATTTGTATTTATACTGTGTTCAAATTATAATGTTTATTTGTTACATTGCTTTAGTTATATTATTTTATTGTTAATTCTTCACAATAAAATAACAGTTTATTTCTTGTTATAGGCCTTTTCTACTTCATAGCTTGTAGATTTAATGAAATTGTTGTTATTATTTAAATGTCATTGTTATTTTTGTTGTTAATTATTTATAGTTCATTTTATTGTTATATGTCTTTTCTGCTTCAAAATTTATAAAACGATAAACGTGTTATTATTATATTAATGTCCTGTTACTTTTACTGTTATTGGTGTTTTTCATAGTTAATTATCCGCTATAGATCATCCTATAGGGCATAGTTCTAGAATTGCTGGTTACTTAGCATGACAAACATATAGTTTATTATTTATTGTTGTCAAATGTCGCTTTATGCTCACAACTTTTTTTATATAATGACTAAGCTGAAAGTAGTATAATGTTAGTGAAATTGAATTTTCTTTTTTTTCCATAGGGTGAAAAATTAATGGTAGTGAAAGATAAAAATGGACGACTGCAAAATGTTTCAAAACTTGTATACTGTTAACTACTTTTCTTCCCGCACGCGCCCTGTCAGGCGCATTGAGATCTGTGAGATTTGTGTACTGAAATGTTGACTTAAATAAAGAGTTTTGAACTTGAACTTGAAACTCATATCGGTTATAGTATCTCCTAAAATCCCCTTTTCAACGTCAAGAGCTAAGACGGAGCGCCCGTTTATTGTACATATATTATTGGAGTATGTACTGTCAGGAATGACGTAGTATGTCAGATGTATCTGACCACATTGAACACTCATATATGGAAGTGACATATACTCAGAGTTCGGTTAGCAACATAACTCAATCTGCACCACAAGACTGGGGTCCGGACGCTGCCGCTCCCGCCCCTGCAGATGAGCCTTTGTGCCCCGTTTGCTCCACAGCACACAAGCTAATTCAATTACACCAGTTTTAGTTTATGTAGAGCGACAAACTCCAGTCATTATTGATCCACTTCCCTCGGCACTAAAACAGTCTAGACTTGGTGGTGACAATGTCGCAAACTCGCGGTGGGAGTTCCCCAGAGGATCTCTCTCTGGAGTTTGCATCAAATTGTTGCAAAGTCACTTGATGCTTTTATAGATGAAAATATTCAAGCACAACCTCTATAATAATTTGTTGAATCTGTACGATGCATTTTGTTACTTTTTATGGGTGTTTTATTAATATAATAAAATTATTTAAATGCTATCCAGCTTGAGATAAATTGGCAGCGAACTCTGGTGGTGAAAGTTTCTAGCTGCCAGCTTAACCTTTAGTCCGACATGATCGCAATATTGTTTCACTAAGATATTCCTTGTTAAGGTCGAGAAAATGATTCACGCGCTGTCTAGACATATAGAGGGATTTAAATTCTATAGGACTAATGGTTGGATACATTGATCGTGCTATGGCTTAACCCAATTTAATGGATGGAATGAGACTAGTCATTCGATGGTTTGAATATTCAGAGGTCTTGCATCATAGTAAAGAAACTTTTTTTTCAATTCCTCGTTTGAAATGGGGGTGGGAGTTCCACCCCAGCATCCATCTTCTTTTTTATCCTTGTTCCATGTTATGTCTCTGCTGACTCAGGGTGTCCAACTGAGCATTCTGCGGGTTAAAAAATCTAGATGATCAAGTCTCAACTACTGAGTTTCTTCACCAACCGTGTGACTTTTCAATTTAAAAGGCAGGGATACCATGCATCATTACAAAATTCCTTCAGAAAAAGGAGTTTCCCTTATCCAACCGGAAAGAAATTAAGCCAATTTACGGATGAAATTTAGTGGCAGTGACCAACATCCCATGGATTTATATAGGGAGGGACTGAAGCCCCCTCCAAATAATTTGAGACATTCATTATAATGGCAGCTTTTTAAAGGCTAGAAAACATTTTACAACCACACAAATTTCCCGGAGGAATGTTCCCGAGGTCCTATTTTTCGGGTATTTAGTACTCCCTAAACCATACATTGTCAGACTCTCTCCCCCCCCCCCCACGAAATAATGTTTTATATACGCTACAGCAAATATGCAGACCGCCACCAAATTTTCTATGATCATGAGTTTTTGCTACGAGAACTTTTAAGGAAATATCTTGGATTAGAAGTTCTTGGCATTTCCCTGTCCAAACAGTCTGTAGGTATCACCATCATGTTCTGTATCAGTCGATACAGCTCTATCGGCAGGCTTATATTAGTATCGAGAGGCGGCGTATCTCATGAGTCACGAGGTTATTGTGTGTATCAGCCAACTAAAGATATCTCATATCGTGCTGATATCTCATGTTTGTTCTCTATATAACACAGCAATACTGTATCTAATCTGTGTGTTTGCATGATCCGTTAGTAATCCGCATTCTGCAATATCCAGTTACTGATTATATCTTTTTGGAAGTCCAAATATATATTTGTTTTGAGAAAGAATACTGTAGAATACATAAGATTATCAAAGATTAAGTTCGAATTAGTTAAATACATAGCCAAACTCTAACACATGTCACTAAAATAGTGTCTGACCATTCCAGTGTATTAAATACGAAAAGTACTGTAGCTTCTGATGAAGAAAAATGAAATAATACATTTTGCCAACATTAATAAATGAAATGTTTGCCGCATGGTACAAAAAAGGGGGTTTTATCATTTTATATGTATTTTTTATGCATACACGTGGATATTTCCATGGGCGTCCAAGGACCAAATTCTAGAAAAATTATATTACCTCGACGTCATCTTTCATCCAAAATTCTCTATTGTTTAATCGTAAATTTTTTTACGATTTGTTTCTTAAGTTGTTCTTAAATGTCAAATGTTCTTCATGTGAATAAATCTTATTCATAGGCATCATAATCTTGTTAATTAACATCAAAATCGTATTTGTAAAAACTATTTCCTACATAAATAAAAGAGAGCAATTTTCATTGAGAAGTAACAGTTGATGTAGATGTCGGTTTATTACGAGAACTAGCAGAAAACCATCACTCAACGTGGAATATCCATTAGAGCCTAGAAGAGAACCGTGCCCCAGTATGTGTGTGGTTCTACACCGCGACTGACGACCGGATGAGCATCATAATGATGATGGCGTGAAGTGAGGGAAGAGATATGGCCGCAAGAGTCGCTATTTGTGGCTCAAGCACCGCCACATGCGGATAGAGCAGAGCGGTTCCACCTTGAGAGACTGAGCTATAATTGTCTGTAGTGTTGTGACCGGCTACTTCTGCATCAGCCCACTCCAACTTGTGTCACTTCCAGTCCCACTAACGCTAATGTAAACTCAGGAGGACTAGAGCGGTCCACCTTGAGACTGAGCTATAATAATTGTCCTGTAGTGTTGTGACGGCTACTTCTGCATCAGCCCACTCCAACTAGTGTCACTTCCAGTCCCACTAACGCTAATGTAAACTCAGGAGGACTAGAGCGGTCCACCTTGAGACTGAGCTATAATAATTGTCTGTAGTGTTTGTGACGGCTACTTCTGCATCAGCCCACTCCAACTAGTGTCACTTCCAGTCCCACTAACGCTAATGTAAACTCAGGAGGACTAGAGCGGTCCACCTTGAGACTGAGCTATAATAATTGTCTGTAGTGATGTGACGGCTACTTCTGCATCAGCCCACTCCAACTAGTGTCACTTCCAGTCCCACTAACGCTAATGAGTAAAAACTCAGGAGGACTAGAGCGGTCCACCTTGAGACTGAGCTATAATAATTGTCCTGTAGTGATGTGACGGCTACTTCTGCATCAGCCCACTCCAACTAGTGTCACTTCCAGTCCCACTAACGCTAATGTAAACTCAGGAGGACTAGAGCGGTCCACCTTGAGACTGAGCTATAATAATTGTCTGTAGTGATGTGACGGCTACTTCTGCATCAGCCCACTCCAACTAGTGTCACTTCCAGTCCCACTAACGCTAATGTAAACTCAGGAGGATAGAGCAGAACGGTCCACCTTAAGACTGATCTATAATTGTCTGCAGTGTTGTGACGGCTACTTATGCATCAGCCCACTCCAACTAGTGTCACTTCCAGTCCCACTAACGCTAGTGTAAACTCAGGAGGATAGAGCAGATCGGTCCACCTTGAGACTGAGCTATAATTGTCTGCATTGTTGTCCTTCCAGTATGTCAGTTTCTTTTCACCCCTTTAAAGAGAAACTCTGTCGGTATATATTTTGGTTTTGAGTATGAATTAAAACATCTATGTGAACGCTTTTTTAGTGTTTCTGGGAGGAAGACTTTCTGATCATCGACTAGAATGTATCCGCTTTGAGGGTCCGATGTGGTGCTCATAAACTAGATTTGAAGGCCATGGACGTGAAAATATGTCATATCAATAAAGAAGATATTGTTTTAAGGAACAAGTTTTTGATGATCAGGAATAATATTGGAGCCCATGATCTAGATTTAAGGATGTTAGTAAAATTCGATTCCCAGGGAGAAGCTTTCTAAGCTTTTGGAAGGATTGTAAAGGGAGGGAGTTTTCCGTTTCTAAATCTGCAATCTGATCTCTTCCTCAGATGAATGATTAACCAAATAAATAACTAAAATCTAGGATAAAGTAAACAAAACTTAGCAGACAGTTGTGATACGCAAAAAATAGGAACCACAATTAATAGTCATGTTGTGCGTCTACTCCATGTACACTAACTCTAAAACGTGCACTTAATTAAAATTAAGCACTAATTACTAAAACAAGAACAGAATATAGGTAACATTAGGTCTGCACTCTCCGGCCAACCAAACAGAACTCACTCACCAAGGCCAGTAGTAAATGGCGATTGTCACGGCAGAATCAAGAACACAGATAAAAATGAGGAAAGTGATTGAGCCATTTTTACTATAGATTAATTCTAGATTAACTTCATAAAACCACACAGCTACTTAGCATTGATGTATTACAAATGTCAATCTTTTTGGTAATTTAGGTTTTATTGTTAGTTCATTTTTCAGAATTAGCAACGAAAGCGGCCTAAGTTAAACTGATGGTAGACTAATCGGTTGGTCTCCCAATTTAACGTACGAAGCCTCGATTAAATTCCTTAGAAAATTGTTTCCGATGAAATATGTTAGCTTCAATCCAATTTATTCGATGGTCTTCGAACCGACGTTGCACACCATTGTTTCTTTAAAAGAACGAAGTTGATGTAAAAATTTAAGAACCAATGAACAATGCTGATACAACATATTTAGCCTCCTTACAATACTACTAATACGTACACAGTTTCAGTAGTAAACAAATTGTCTATTTATATTAAAGAAAAAGACCATCGTATAATATATTTAACACAGCTTATTGTATGGACTTCCTTCGATGTTTTTTTTAATATTTAGCTCTGAAATATTTCAGATGGCAAAACTAAACATTATTATTTCTAAGTGAATAAATAAATTTGAAAATATTATATAGTAATATGGTTGATAAATATCGTAATCTATATCACATCTTAATTAATATTGTAAGCATTTCGTATTTTTTGTTAAAATTAATAATATAATATACAATCCCCAGTTCACTACAGAATAATACTTGTAAGAATAGGTGGGTAGCACAATTTACACAGAAATGTACGTAGTACTCGACTATTTTCATGTTTTGTAAAGAACGATAAGTGTTGGAGGTGTGAGGCAGAAGAAACCGAATGAAGATATATTTCCGAAGCGGGGGATATAAAAGAAGTGTCAACAGGAAGTGTGGAGGAGGCGGATATTGACAGAGAGTTAAATATGAGCGGCACCTCCTGTGAGTGGCGAGTTGTTCACAAATATTTGCCACCACATCACCTGTGCCGGGCCCGCTAGACACACAAACTGTCTGGCCAGCTCTGGTGTATATACACAGGCGATACGGCAGTCCGTGGAGACGTGTTTACTTTTATACGGAACTATGGAATTTCTTTGAAACGAGTGGGAGCGGTAATTTATTTATACTTTCACAAACGGGTTAATTGGTTTGACACAAGTGTCTATTACAAGATTAGTGTCTTTGTGCGCACAGCACCGAGGCTGGTTTTGAACGGTAACCACGGTAACTAGAACTAGAACTCTTGTTCTAGTTACTGTGGAACGGTACAGTGTGGCTGCGACTCGAATATCATTCTGCTGTCAGATTAGTGTCTTGTGGGCAGCACCGAGGCTGGTTTTGAACGGTACAGTGTGGCTGCTACTCGAATCTCATTCTGCTGTCAGATTAGTGTCTTGTGGGCAGCATCGAAGCTGGTTTTGAACGGTACAGTGTGGCTGCTACTCTCGAATCTCATTCTGCTGTCAGATTAGTGCCTTTGTGCGCAGCATCGAAGCTGGTTTTGAACGGTACAGTGTGGCTGCTACTCGAATCTCATTCTGCTGTCAGATTAGTGTCTTGTGGGCAGCACCGAGGCTGGTTTTGAACGGTACAGTGTGGCTGCGACTCGAATCTCAGTCTGCTATCAGATTAGTGTCTTGTGGGCAGCACCGAGGCTGGTTTTGAACGGTACAGTGTGGCTGCGACTCGAATCTCAGTCTGCTATCAGATTAGTGCCTTTGTGCGCAGCATCGAAGCTGGTTTTGAACGGTACAGTGTGGCTGCGACTTGAATCTCAGTCTGCTATCAGATTAGTGTCTATGTGCGCGCAGCACCGAGGCTGGTTTTGAACGGTACAGTGTGGCTGCGACTCGAATCTCAGTGTGCTATCAGATTAGTGCCTTTGTGCGCAGCATCGAATCTGGTTTTGAACGGTACAGTGTGGCTGCGACTCGAATCTCAGTCTGCTATCAGATTAGTGTCTATGTGCGCGCAGCACCGAGGCTGGTTTTGAACGGTGCAATGTGGCTGCTACTCGAATCTCATTCTGCTGTCAGATTAGTGTCTATGTGCGCGCAGCACCGAGGCTGGTTTTGAACGGTACAATGTGGCTGCTACTCGAATCTCATTCTGCTGTCAGATTAGTGTCTATGTGCGCGCAGCACCGAAGCTGGTTTTTGAACGGTACAGTGTGGCTGCGACTCGAATCTCAGTCTGCTATCAGATTAGTGTCTATGTGCGCGCAGCACCGAGGCTGGTTTTGAACGGTACAATGTGGCTGCTACTCGAATCTCATTCTGCTGTCAGATTAGTGTCTATGTGCGCGCAGCACCGAGGCTGGTTTTTGAAACGGTACAGTGTGGCTGCGATTCGAAATCTCAGTCTGCTATCAGATTAGTGTCTATGTGCGCGCAGCACCGAGGCTGGTTTTGAACGGTACAGTGTGGCTATGACACACACTTCCAGTCCCACTAACGCTAATGTAAACTCAGGAGGACTAGAGCGGTCCACCTTGAGACTGAGCTATAATAATTGTCTGTAGTGATGTGACGGCTACTTCTGCATCAGCCCACTCCAACTAGTGTCACTTCCAGTCCCACTAACGCTAATGTAAACTCAGGAGGACTAGAGCGGTCCACCTTGAGACTGAGCTATAATAATTGTCTGTAGTGATGTGACGGCTACTTCTGCATCAGCCCACTCCAACTAGTGTCCACTTCCAGTCCCACTAACGCTAATGTAAACTCAGGAGGATAGAGCAGAACGGTCCACCTTAAGACTGATCTATAATTGTCTGCAGTGTTGTGACGGCTACTTATGCATCAGCCCACTCCAACTAGTGTCACTTCCAGTCCCACTAACGCTAGTGTAAACTCAGGAGGATAGAGCCAATTCGTTTCCACCTTGAGACTGAGCTATAATTGTCTGCATTGTTGTCCTTCCAGTATGTCAGTTTCTTTTCACCCCTTTAAAGAGAAAACTCTGTCGGTATATATTTTGGTTTTGAGTATGAATTAAAAACATCTATGTGAACGCTTTTTAGTGTTCTGGGAGGAAGACTTTCTGATCATCGACTAGAATGTATCCGCTTTGAGGGTCCGATGTGGTGCTCATAAACTAGATTTGAAGGCCATGGACGTGAAAATATGTCATATCAATAAAGAAGATATTGTTTTTAAGGAACAAGTTTTTTGATGATCAGGAATAATATTGGAGCCCATGATCTAGATTTAAGGATGTTAGTAAAATTCGATTCCCAGGGAGAAGCTTTTCTAAGCTTTTGGAAGGATTGTAAAGGGAGGGAGTTTTCCGTTTCTAAATCTGCAATCTGATCTCTTCCTCAGATGAATGATTAACCAAATAAATAACTAAAATCTAGGATAAAGTAAACAAAACTTAGCAGACAGTTGTGAATACGCAAAAAATAGGAAACCACAATTAATAGTCATGTTGTGCGTCTACTCCATGTACACTAACCTCTAAAACGTGCACTTAATTAAAATTAAGCACCTAATTACTAAAACAAGAACAGAATATAGGTAACATTAGGTCTGCACTCTCCGGCCAACCAAACAGAACTCACTCACCAAGGCCAGTAGTAAATGGCGATTGTCACGGCAGAATCAAGAACACAGATAAAAATGAGGAAAGTGATTGAGCCATTTTTACTATAGATTTAATTCTAGATTAACTTCATAAAACCACACAGCTACTTAGCATTGATGTATTACAAATGTCAATCTTTTTGGTAATTTAGGTTTTATTGTTAGTTCATTTTTCAGAATTAGCAACGAAAGCGGCCTAAGTTAAAACTGATGGTAGACTAATCGGTTGGTCTCCCAATTTAACGTACGAAGCCTCGATTAAATTCCTTAGAAAATTGTTTCCGATGAAATATGTTTAGCTTCAATCCAATTTATTCGATGGTCTTCGAAACCGACGTTGCACACCATTGTTTCTTTAAAAGAACGAAGTTGATGTAAAAATTTAAGAACCAATGAACAATGCTGATACAACATATTTAGCCTCCTTACAATACTACTAATACGTACACAGTTTCAGTAGTAAACAAATTGTCTATTTATATTAAAGAAAAAGACCATCGTATAATATATTTAACACAGCTTATTGTATGGACTTCCTTCGATGTTTTTTTTTAATATTTAGCTCTGAAATATTTCAGATGGCAAAACTAAACATTATTATTTCTAAGTGAATAAATAAATTTGAAAATATTATATAGTATATGGTTGATAAATATCGTAATCTATATCACATCTTAATTAATATTGTAAGCATTTCGTATTTTTTGTTAAAATTAATAATATAATATACAATCCCCAGTTCACTACAGAATAATACTTGTAAAGAATAGGTGGGGTAGCACAAATTTACACTAGAAAATGTACGTAGTACTCGACTATTTTCATGTTTTGTAAAGAACGATAAGTGTTGGAGGTGTGAGGCAGAAGAAACCGAATGAAAGATATATTTCCGAAGCGGGGGATATAAAAGAAGTGTCAACAGGAAGTGTGGAGGAGGCGGATATTGACAGAGAGTTAAATATGAGCGGCACCTCCCTGTGAGTGGCGAGTTGTTCCACAAATATTTGCCACCACATCACCTGTGGCCGGGCCCGCTAGACACACCAAACTGTCTGGCCAGCTCTGGTGTATATACACAGGCGATACGGCAGTCCGTGGAGACGTGTTTACTTTTATACGGAACTATGGAATTTCTTTGAAACGAGTCGGGAGCGGTAATTTATTTATACTTTCACAAAACGGGTTAATTGGTTGACACAAGTGTCTATTACAAGATTAGTGTCTTTTGTGCGCACAGCACCGAGGCTGGTTTTGAACGGTACACGGTAACTAGAACTAGAACTCTTGTTCTAGTTACTGTGGAAACGGTACAGTGTGGCTGCGACTCGAATATCATTCTGCTGTCAGATTAGTGTCTTGTGGGCAGCACCGAGGCTGGTTTTGAACGGTACAGTGTGGCTGCTACTCGAATCTCATTCTGCTGTCAGATTAGTGTCTTGTGGGCAGCATCGAAGCTGGTTTTGAACGGTACAGTGTGGCTGCTACTCGAATCTCATTCTGCTGTCAGATTAGTGCCTTTTGTGCGCAGTCATCGAAGCTGGTTTTGAAACGGTACAGTGTGGCTGCTACTCGAATCTCTCATTCTGCTGTCAGATTAGTGTCTTGTGGGCTGCACCGAGGCTGGTTTTTGAACGGTACAGTGTGGCTGCGACTCCGAATCTCAGTCTGCTATCAGATTAGTGTCTTGTGGGCAAGCACCGAGGCTGGTTTTTGAACGGTTACAGTGTGGCTGCGACTCGAATCTCAGTCTGCTATCAGATTAGTGCCTTTGTGCGCAGCATCGAAGCTGGTTTTGAACGGTACAGTGTGGCTGCGACTTGAATCTCAGTCTGCTATCAGATTAGTGTCTATGTGCGCGCAGCACCGAGGCTGGTTTTGAACGGTACAGTGTGGCTGCGACTCGAATTCTCAGTGTGCTATCAGATTAGTGCCTTTGTGCGCAGCATCGAATCTGGTTTTGAACGGTACAGTGTGGCTGCGACTCGAATCTCAGTCTGCTATCAGATTAGTGTCTATGTGCGCGCAGCACCGAGGCTGGTTTTGAACGGTGCAATGTGGCTGCTACTCGAATCTCATTCTGCTGTCAGATTAGTGTCTATGTGGCGCGCAGCACCGAGGCTGGTTTTGAAACGTGTACAATGTGGCTGCTACTCGAATCTCATTCTGCTGTCAGATTAGTGTCTATGTGCGCGCAGCACCGAAGCTGGTTTTGAACGGTACAGTGTGGCTGCGACTCGAATCTCAGTCTGCTATCAGATTAGTGTCTATGTGCGCGCAGCACCGAGGCTGGTTTTGAACGGTACAGTGTGGCTGCTAAAAACTCGAATCTCATTCTGCTGTCAGATTAGTGTCTATGTGCGCGCAGCACCGAGGCTGGTTTTTGAACGGTACAGTGTGTGCTGCGATT
>NW_025784086.1:0-25967 GCF_021130785.1 Homalodisca vitripennis
AAAAGTTTTTTTTATTTCGTTCATCCGCCTCCGGCATAAAGTCTGTTATTTAGAACAAAAAATAACAAATGGAGACGAGGTCGGTTAAATTTACATCCGGGCCCAATGCAACTGTTCGATTGTGCCGCGTAGTGTAAATTTCGGACAACACGTGTAAACGTCGGATGACGAAGTGGATTTAGCGCCGTTACTACACAATATCGAACTGCCGGGCAACACAAGAATGTCGGGGAATAATCGGCAGAATCGGTGAATACGATCAAAATAGTGAGACGTGGTCGTCTTATATCGAGCGCTTCGAACTATTCATCGAGTGCAACAATATTAAGGAGGGGAAAAGGTTAGCACGTTTATTAACTGTTGCCGGTGTTAAAAACGTTACAGTCTATTACGGGATTTATGCACGCCCAATAAGCCGTCTTCAAAAAGTTTTGACGCATTAGTAATCTTTGATTCAAGATCACTTGTATCCAAACCATCGTTCATAGCCGAGAGGTACAAGTTCAGGCAAGAGGATTCAGCACGAAGGCGAATCAGCAGCAGATTACATCGCCCAGTTAAGAAGATGTCCACCCATTGTGAATTTGGGGCAGTTTTAAACGATTACCTGCGAGATCGTTTAGTCTCCGGAATTAGAATGAAGCAACAAAACAAAAACTGTTAGGAGAATCCAGCTTGACATTTGACCAAGCAGTTAAAATCATCACCGTCAGCAGAAGCCGTGAGAAGAATGCAGCAGCCTTTGGCGATCAACGGAAGCCGCAACGGCCGAGAGACTACAAAAGATGTCAGCTCATCACCCGCAGTGTAACATGCTGGGAGCAGAGCATCGGCGGGTGCCGGCGGCGCTACTCACACCTGGAAAGTGCACCAACCACAACCCCCAAAAGCAGGCGCTTCAGCACGACTACAAAGGTGCAGTGTTCGTTTGATGTGGTAAAGGTGGCCCAATTATGCGCCATCAGTGTCGATTGCTTGGTTGTTACGTGTAACCCGTGTGGAAAAAAAAGAATCACAAATGCTAAGGGTTGTCGATCAAAAGGGTAAGCCCCCAAAACCAACAATCTATGTTTAAACACTTTAAAAATAAAAATGAATAGTAGACATAATTATTGTAGAAAGAATTATGTAGTCAAAACACTGATAGTAAAGTTGAACCTGAAAGCTATGAGCAAAAGATACTTTCAAATTATATTTTAAAATGAATGAAAGGGAAGTTATGAGCACATTAAAGATAGTCCGGTTTAAATTAGAATAAATAGTTAAGGTTAAGCCAATCTATTTTGAGGCTGATACAGGCGCGTCAGTAAGCGTGTGCAGCGATAAATTTTACCAAAGAAAACCTTAATAGTTTGTAAATTATTGCCCACCTGACTTAACTCTAAGTTCGTATACGAAATGAACCTAATAGTTCCGTTAGGGAAAATTGAAGTGGATGTTCAATATCCAAGGAGTTAGCAAATTTCTTGAATTGTTTGTAATCAAGAAAGGAGCTCACCCTCTTCATAGGACGAAATTGGCTTCAAAGTCTCGGTGTGGAAATATCTTTTCAAAAATAAAATATTTGGCATAAGCAATAAAGACAGTAATCCGGATGTTACGAGTAAACATTGCATTGAAGTTTAAACTAAAGATTTGATCAATGAATTTCCGGAAGTTTTCAGTGACAAATTTAGGTGAATACAGAAGGTGAACCAGTTAAATTTAAAGTTAAAACCTGCCCGCCACACCAAGGTATTTTAAAGCCACGGTCCATTCCCTTTTCACTTAAAACTAAAGTCGAACAAGAACTAGAAAGGTTAACTGAGTGAAAAAGTACTTATCCAGTAAAAAGTATTGACTGGGGCACCTTATTGTTCCAGTTATAAAAACGCAGATCGAGGAATAACGCATTTGCGGATATTTTAAAGTTACCCTTTAAATCCCTGTTTAGAAGTTGAAAAATTACCCTAAGTCCCCAGAATAGATGAACATGTTTACTTGTTTACAGAAAGGCGAGAAATTCACAGTAAAAATAGTATTTATGCCAAGCTTAGTATGCATCTAGAGTTTAGATGAAGAATCTAAGAAATTATGCCCTATCAGTACCCATAAAGGGTTATTCAGATATCAAAGAATGCCGTTCGGGAATTTTCTTTCTTCCGCCAACGAGTATATTTCAGTACCAGAATCGAACAGTGTTTACAAGACTTGTCCCAATGTTGTATTATTAGACGATAGATTGATTACAGGCATGTAAACGATGATCTTCACTATCAAAAACTATAGGGAAGTTTGCAAGCGCCTAAGCGAAAATGGTCACACAGTAAAAAAGAATAAATGCACATTTATTTTGCACCTATAGTGGAGTATTTAGGGTTTCTGTATTGACAAAGAAGGGTTGCACACTTCCAGAATCTAAGGTAGAAGTCAATTACGGAATGCTCCCATACCTAAAACATTGACAGAGGTCCAAGCTATTAGTAGGTCTCATTAAATTACTACTCAAAAGTTCATTACCACATTGTACCATCCATACTAAGTCCCATGTACAGTCTTCTTAAGAAGTGACACACCTTTTAAATTTGATAGGTATTGTATCGCAGCTTTTGACAAAGATAAAAAGAGTTACTTTCAAACTGCACCCAATTTTTGGCGCATTATGACACTAATTTTCCTTTGAAGTTAGCCGTAGATGCTAGTTCAGTTGGCTTGGGAGCCGTTCCTAATTGTTTATCTCACACAGGAGTGTATAGAGGAAACCAAATAGCCTATCAGTCACGCAACACTCGCACAAGCTGAGGCGGAACTATTCCACAAGATAAGAGAAAGAAGCTCTGTCTTAACGTAATTTTGCAGTCAAAAAGTTTTATCAAGACTTATAACGGTCGGCAATTTCATTTTGTACACTGATCACAAACCTCTTTTAAGCAATCTTTTTGGAAATAAAAAGAAGGGTTACCTATCTTTGATGGCCGGCCGTATGCAAAGATTGATGCTTTGTTCCTGTCCGGTTACGAATTTGACATTCAATACGTAAAAGACGGAATCAAATAATGCATGATATCTTATCTTAGATTGCCTTTAAGGTATCAATCACAACAATGCTACTGATGAGTTTGCGTGGCAAGGTAACATATTTTACATTGTATTCAAGAAAGCTCATTACCTTTAACTTTGAAACATGTAAAATCAGATACACAGAAAGATCCAGTTTTAAGTAAAGTGTATGGTCTACATTATACACGGTTGGCCTAATGTCGATTCCATGAGGGAAGCGAAGAGCTTACCCCGTATTTCCAGAGACAGAACGAAACTGAACAGTTTGAATTTGGAGTAATTATGTTGGGGTTATAAAGAGTAGTCGTACCAGTAACTTTAAGGGATTATGTACTTAAAGAGAGCTTCATTCTAGTCATTTAGGTATTGAGTGAAAATGAAATCGGTAGCACGCAGCTACGTCTGGTGGAACGGTAATTGATGAACGAGATCACAAATATGGCTAACAGTTTGTTCTTGCCTGTCTCCGGGTACGTAATCAACCCGTCAAAGAGTCAATTACAAGTTTGGCACTATCCTTCCGCTCCCTGGGAACGTAATCATGTGGACTACCCAGGACCTTTTAAAAATAAAATTGTATTTAAATCGTCATTGACGCTCACCAATCAAAATGGTTTAAAGTAGGCGAAGTTAAGCTTCAACTTCCGCTAAACTAGCTATGAAGTTTTCCTAAGAGAGCTATTTTAGAGTCGCTTTGGTCTACCTGTTTAATTTACTTCTGACAATGAACCACCCTTTACCTCATCCGGAGTTTTAAACAGTTTCCTTTGGAAATGAACGGTATAAAACCATACTTTCAGTCCTGTGTATCATCCAAAAAAGTAATCGGCCAAGCAGAAAACAGCGTGAAATTTTGCTAAAGACAATATTAAAGCGAGCATTTCATGACAATTCAGTATGCTAGCTCGTAGCCTTGAGTAGGATATTGTTTGACTACCGTAACTCTGTACATATTACTCAACCAATGAAACACCCTCGCCGACCAAGCAAGTTAATGTTTGGCAGGAAAACTGCGCACTGCCCGGTTGGATCTATTGAGACCAAAACATTACCCCTGTGTTTGAAAATGAAGTGAAACAAGAGGAGAGCATAAAATGGGTTTTTAAAATAAAAATATTACTAGGGTTAGTTTATACCAGGTCAAACTGTATTAATGCGAGATTACAGGTCAAACAACAAATGGTTGCAAGGTATTGTAAATAAACAAATCAGTCCTGTTTATGTAATGAAATAGAGTTAAATTCTGGCACTTTAACGAAACGGTCACATAGATCCGAACTGATCGGTCTGAGTGAACAGTTCAGCTAGACAGAGACTCGAGTGCCAGTAGCATAAAAACTGTACCGAGAAACGTGACAACCCCTACTTTCCCCTCAAGCGCAGACGTAGACTTGGCAGCGCCGCCATTACCAATCGCAGTGTAACCTCTCCCCTGCACATGACGGGTAAAACGATCCGCCAGTTGGCATGGCAACCACTAACGGCGAAATGGTGGTAGGGCATTACTCTTCCCCCTCGTACCCCCTGCACCGTACTACACCCTTTATCAGCGCGCGTAAAATCAGCTGTACTTTGACAGCACCTGTCACAGACTGATGCGACGCTAGTCCTGAAGCGCACTAGAAAACCTGTCAAATAAACTTTACTCATAATAAAGATGTACTTATCCAGTAATGGTTGTTTATTATGTTATATTATGTGTTTTTCTTCTTTTTATATATATTGGTGTGTTTTACCAAGCGTATTATTTGAATTTAAACTTGTTTAGTGTTTACTTTTTGTCAACATTGTTTTGTTAATTAATAGAACCATGTCATAATCATTACTTTATCAATTATTACTTTAAGTAACAAGAGGAAGCATTCAAACTAGTGAAGGACAATTAATTTTTAAATTTGATTTTGTTGTAATTTCTGAATTTAATAGGGAGGAAATTGTTATATATGAATATTCTTAGTACCAATTTAATTAGTAAGTTTAGATATATTTGCAACATGTGCACCACAATTCCCCATATGAACGTAATGTGTCGGCTGTTTTAATCGTATGATTTTTGAATATAACGGCAATTGGCTACTCGAGATCACCTGAACCCCCCCTCTCCTTTTAGTCACTGCCTCGTCCGAGCAATCCTTGAGTCCGGTAGTGAGTCAACTCCCAGTCTCTGCTTGCCACCACCACCCCTCGAGTGGGCCGTAGTTTTAAGAAATGTTAAAAGTGTTCTTTATTTCGATTCATCCGCCCCCGGCATAAGTACTGTTATATAGAACAAACATAACAATTCTCAATAACTCCAGACGTATCCATGTACGTTAAGCTGAGAGAATAGCAAATATCTAAGCTCAACCATGAGATTCCAATTTGTTGACTGGGTAGAATAACATGCGACACCGAAAATAACTTATTACACGCTGAAGAAAACATATTGGATTTTATGGTGTTCATTGGAAGAATATGCATACTACCTCACTTTACGGAACCCAAAGGAGAGTTCATAATGATGATGATCCAAAATTTGATGAAAGTTCTCTGCCTCCTCCTTGCAAGAACACCAAAGAGTAAGCACATCCTCCTGATACTGCGGAATTAAATCATTCGATAAAACTTTACTAGAAATGTTAATTCCATGCAACCACAAGAACCGTTTTGTCGACTGCCCAAGTTGCAAAAACTGAACTGATTAATTTCTTTTATAATAACAAAGTTATTTCTTAAAACATGTCCCCATTTATTTATAAACTTGTAAAATATTTAACTCATCATGAGTAAAGGGTTAGGCAACATATATAATTTAGGTATATATTCTTTACTTATTCTTAACCACATGTACTTATTGCTTAGTTTACAATACGAGTTAAGTAGTTAGTTTAAAAAAATAAAGGCAATGTTTTTATTAGGGGGGGAATATTCTAGCGCGCGTTGCTGAGGATGTTCGTGGGACCGTGAGCCAGAATTTTTCAGTGGCTACCCGGTTTATTTCCTAAATTTAGTTTTTAGGATTTATTTTTTTATTAATTATATAAGTTTAAAAATTTGAAAATATTTTAAGGTGATTTATAATTTTTATATTTTTAAAATATTAATGAAAGTTTTTGTTTAGAAATAGTGATAATTTTGACCAAGTTTTAATTTAAACGTAACCTTGTACTAGATTGTCCCTTATAGCTTTGTATTTCAATTACCATATATCATGTAAATAAAATAAATACTTGTTAAATGTTACATTTCAATTGACCTTTTTGCTCTAGAACAATTATCTTAAAAATTAAGTTGATGAATAGATGATGGATGTTATAACAATATGTGAATTGGTTTTTTACAGCACAATAAAGAGATTTATTTATTTTTTACTTTTTTAAAAAAGGTTAATCCAAAATCCTATTCCAAAGAAAATGTTTTGTTAACAAATTATCTTATTCTAGTAAAATGTAATTTTCAAAATAAGCAGGTTCTTCTTATATTCAATACTAGATTTATTTACTTTATTTATTTCTTTTGGTTCCCAAATGCCTTCTATAGGAGGACAATACTTAGTACAGGTAATAGAATACAAACTAGGATTTGGTTAATACTTTTTTAGTTTGTTTCCTGATTCTATTTTAAATAAAACAATAAATCAACAAAATAAAATTTAAAAAAGCAAAAACCACATTTATATTTAGAGAAACTGAGGAAGGACCAAGGTGGGATATCCATCATCTAAATTTAAGGACAAAAGGGGGAGTAAATTAGGATCCATTTTAGAAAATTAAATAATAGGTCTTTTTTATTCATTACAGGGGACTTATAAGAATATCTGTATCACATTTCAACGGAATCGGTTGATATATGTTTCAATGTCGTGGAAGGCAAAAACAAACTGAAAAGGGACACTAGGTCGTCTATCTATAATATTACAGGGGATTAGGTCTTCTTAACAACCTTTTATTAATTACTTCGTTTGCTATGAAAAATAGAATAATATATTAACGACAGTTATAATACGTTAAAGGTACGACACAAAATCTAGTTAATTTTTACAAACACACAATAGTTGAATGTAACCGTTTTGATAAGTTAGTGAAAACAAACCTTCCCTGATGTTCAATTACTGTTTTTTAATTATAATTATTGAAGTCTTCTAAAAACTGTTGGTAGTCGTGAGTGTGTTTGACTGCGAGGCACAAATTGAAATTACTAAAAAGAACGCATGAATACACGTACATGTGTTTTAATGAATTTTTCAAAGGTTTAAGTTTTCAAAACAGAAAATTTATATTGAAAGACAATATTCCTAATATACATCATAACATAGTAGCGCCTCCCAATAGTTTGGCTATTTATAAATACCTAAGTGGGCTCGATAATTGCAGTTTATAATGTTTGACAGGCGGGTTTCAAATAAAATATTATCTTGTACATTTAATAAAATAGAATTTTTTTATTTCTTGAGTTTGAAAGTCTAAACCATTCTCGAACCCACCTGAAAAGAAACAAAAAATTTAATTGTATGTAATCCGTCCATTTAATTTAATTGTTATTGTAATATATATATGTATAAGAATATCATATTCTTTACTTGTAATTAAACATACATATCATAAGAAATATAACAATTTCATTGCAATGCTAAAGTTACTGTATTCGCTACAGCTATAACGATGCTATAGATGGTAGGTATATACGTCTGACCTACCGTATTGTATATCACAGCAGGTTACTTTCCCGTACTTGGAACTCTCCCGTTAATGGAAGCAAATGACAGCCGGTAAACACTGTAATGGATATATACGTTTTTAATGTTGCCATTTGTCCATTCCACTATTGAACATTTTAATCCTCTAAGTTAAAAATTTTCATTTCGGCAGTTTTATTTGAATTGAACTAGTAAGTATAAGATTATGGCTGCCTAGTCTTGATTTACTCCATTGTTAATATTAATGCCTCCTGTTTTTCCGCTGCAAATAGTTAAGTCCGTTTTAACAACAATCCCATTAATTAGTACCTGGTTATAATAAAAAACCTTGCGTTATTTAAGTAACATTATTAATTAATTGCTAATATCCATAAAGATGTTATTATTTCAAATTATCCATTGTAAATAATCAACTTCTAACAAAACAATTTTTAATTTAACGTATACAATTCAATACAGGTTAAATTGTAGTGGTATGCTCACATATGCTGACATGAAATTGTAAGTTAATTACAACATATAAAACAACTAATATATATATATATATAAGTAGATAGTAATATGGGGTTCCTGGCGCACTTTCGGAGCCGACCGAAAAGCAATGTAAAATACTGTTCAATGTACCATAAAGGAAGCTGAGAAATAACACAGCAAATCTCAATGAAAAATTAACCGAATCTACAGTCGTTCGTCTCCAAAAGCGATCGGTACATTACTATCTACTCTGTGGAATGAAAAATTAACCGAATCTGAGCTTCTACTTTCTTAAGCTGTGCTTTGTAAAATGTTGTCAAATCTGCTACGAATAAAGGATTTATCTTAATAAAATTTAATGAATTTAAAACATTTTTACTAAAAACATACTGTACTTTAATAAAAAACTTTTCTACTAAATAAACAACATGAACTCACCAAGCTCTCTTCTCTTCAGTTTCTAGCATTTCAAAAACTTACAAAGAAAGACAATTTTAACGAGTTCAACGAATTACCAAAACATTTTAAAGAACAGTTGATACTTTCCTTAAATGATACAGAATTCAAAGAACTTGTAAAGTCTTTTGCAGAAAAAACGTCTAATGGAGTGTTTTACTATCGGCAAAAAACTAAAAAAGTAAGGGATTACATATTTAATATAATTACGAAAGATATTGAAAAGAAAGTAAAAAATAAACAAACAGAGAGTTTTCAATCGTTTTTTTATGACATTTTTCCCATATTATACGTTTCTTTCAAGATAATCAAGACTTAATTGATGAATTTCTTAGGAATTTTTGTGAGTATCAAGATTTATCAACACAATTCATTAAAGAGCATTATAGAATTTTTCTTATAGAATATAGCCACATTTTGTGTGAAACAAAAGGTATTACTGTAGATAATATTCCATGTGATTCCTATGAAGAAAGACACCAACTATGGTTATCAAAACAGTACTATGACGTGGGGAGGGACTGCAAGTTTTAGAGTTAAGACTTTATTCTACAAAGTTTAATTGTTATAATTTCTTTATCTTTTATAGTCTTCTTTCCAGTAACAATCAAGTGTAATTTTTCATTTTTGTTTAATTCTTTAATCTTTTTCTCATCCAAAACAGTCAAAAATCTGTTCGGCAAGTGTACTTTACAATCTTCCAACTCGGCAATTATTGTAAACCCGAATTTATCTTTCATTTTCTCCAAATTCAAGATTCTATGTTTTCTTCCTTTCTTTCCAATTCATTTAACTTCTTATACTCTTTAAACTTACATTCTCCAATATCATTTAACTCTTTCAAGAACTCCATTTAAATAGAAAAAATTTAAAGACGGAAAAAATGAAATTTGCTAACAATCACTCGAGAAGTCGGGGAGAATGTGAGTAAAACCGCATTCTTTTCACGAGGTTCTTCGTTTAATTTCTCCAAATGTACTATAAAATCATCAAAGATTTCAGGCTTAAAATCGTAATCAAATTCAATATCCAAATAGTGAAAGATTATAGGTAAAATCTTTTCATAATAAACGTGTGTATCGATACCTACAAACCTAATGTATTCTTTGAAAAGGAAAATAATTTTGTCCAATGGTTCCAAGAGATAAGTAAAAATTTTTTATTCTGTTTTCTAAATTCTGTAACAAATTTTGTTTGCTTCTTGTCTCCGTATTGTAATTTCATAAGCAGATTATTCAAATGTGTTAGTTTATTTCGAAATTTCTTAGGTTTAGGTCTTTCGTACAAAATTAAATTACAACCTCTACAAACTAAATATCTTTTATCGATAATTTCTCCTCTATTAGAACACTTGTAACAGTTGGCATTATACTCTTCCATTTAAACAGAAAGATTTTTTGTTTAAATGGAGATTATGGAACTAAGTCTGCCGAGATATAAATTTTTCAACGCAAATGTTTGTGTTTACATTTCTACAACAGAGATAAATAGAAAATAATTTCATTCTATTGTACAACTATTTAGGATATTATGTGTACGATTATAAAGATTATTACGGGAGAAATCGGGATTTTTCAGTGGCGAAAGAGTATATTTTTGAAATATTAGAAGGAATGAAAGAGAATAATATGAACATCATTAACTACTGAATTTCTCTAATATCGTTCTTAATCACATCATAGGCTAAAAATTTCTCAGAGACAACAACAACATAACAAATCGCGTTTGTAACAGCTTTTTGAAAATCCATATTGATAATTATATCGTTCTTTGAACCAGAAATATTTGTCATACTCTTTGTTGTATCAATGACATAAATAGGTCTATTCGCTAAAAATTCTTTAGGATTGTAATACATTTCCTTATTATTACAGTAAACTTTCTTAAAATCTTGATACATCTGATACATGATTCTGAAAAGACCTCCGGAAATGTTTAAATTTTGTAATTCATCTGGATAATAAAGAACCGTTCAATTTTACTCTGATATTTTTTACATCCAAACTATCAAACTTTGAAGGATTTTTTTCTTGATTATTCTGTCTATCTGTTTGAAAACCGATGATAACGAACTTGGGATTGAAGATATTTCTATAAATATTTGTGATATCGAACGAATAAGTTGTTCCGGAAATACCTTTTTGTTCAATACATTGCCAATCTAGAAAATTAAACATAATGTTTTGACTTTTTGTAATTTCATCAATCAACCTAATTTTACTCGTGGTTTTATAATCAATCATTGGAACTCTAATAAAAAAATCTGTAATTGTTATTTTTTCCATCAACAGGCATAACATTTTCCAGTTGCAGTCTTCAGAATCACATCATCGTCTTCTGCTCTTATAAAACTTAGATAAAATCCTCCTTTATAGATCGGAATAGTAACATTTTCAAAAAAATCCTAATCCAAAATGAGATAAATTTCCAGCTGCTTCAAAAACACCAAATTTAAAATCTGATTCAAAGCCATTAGAAGTTTGAGAAATAACATCACTTTTTGAATACGAAATAGTTCCTTTAATTGTGCTTAATTGGCCACAGTTTTCGACTTCTTCTATCAATTTATTGTGTTTTCTTACTTCAATCTTAGAAAATAAAAACGGTATAAAATTATCGATTAATCTAACATTATCAGTTCCAAGATATGCTTGACCATCTTGTTTTGTTAAAGTTCCAGAAATATAAAACTGGAAGTTAGACGAGCAAAAGTTATCTCCAAAAGTCAATATTAAACTCAGTTCTTTTATTCGGTTCATTCAAATGTTGTTTACTAATTGGATAGAAATTTTTAAACTCCGCCCTTTCAATATCACTAGCATATTTTCTGTAGTCCGCCATTTAATAAGAGAAAATTTAGAAATTTTAAACATCGTGTATCATTTTTTCATCGATCTAATGTACGTTTTTATAAGAAAAGATATAAATTTTAGTAAAATAATTAAAAAGATTAGAGTCATTTTTAATGATCTACTTCGTCATATTCAGGATTCTCTTCCTTAAATTTTGCGATCTCGGTCACATATTTCAATAAAATCTGCACAGGATAGTAACCGCTATCTATAATATTGTTCCAATCAACTGTATCTTTATTTTCATCCAAAAACTTTATACTCAAGTGTTGATAGAGACAAAGAACAGACATATAATCTTTTAATTGATAATGTATATTTTCTTGAATGAACTCTGATGATAAAGTTTGATATTTAGCAATGTTATACCAATTCAATTTGTTTACGTATAATCTCATCATATCTTCGGATAATTCATATTTTTGAGAAATGTCATCCCAATGTTCTTTTTTCAAATCTCTTTCGTGTTGCATTATAAAAAGATCGAAAGCACCGTAATGTCCCGCCATCTCTATTTATTAGGAAAAAATTTCAAAATCAAGTTTTTATAAATTGGCTCTTTTTTGCGTTACATTCAGCACATTTTCCAGAAATTCTCTTAAACTCCATTGATGTTTGCATAGTATTTTATATCATTTGTTGCAGTTTTTTCTTTTACATCTCACACAATATATGAGCGCCATTTATATAAGGAAAATTAGTCATCATAGCCGCCTAATCCATTAAATCTGTTATCAATATTTTCAAAAGTTTTATTAACATCTTCTTTAAATTTATTAAAGTTTTCTTCTAGTTTATTTACTTTATCGAGATATAAAGAGTATCGATCATCTATTCTTTTAAGTAATTCAATTATTATGTGTTACTTTCTCATTGAAACGTGTATCAAAATCTTCCAGAATTTTGTTAATTACTGCACCAACTAATACATTAACATCATCATTTTTATATGTATTAAAGTTTTCTTCTAGTTTTATTTACTTTATCAAGTAATTCACCAACATCGTCTACTGATCTTTTACTTCTTTCATCAAGTTTTTCATAGACTTTCTGTTGTAAAATCTTTAACATGCTGTTTATGATTCTCATAATTTTGTTTTAGTTTCATTAAACATTTTAATAGGATCTTCTAATTGAATCATTACAACAACATCAAATGGATTAATTCCTTTACTAACACCGCTAATTCTTTTTCCTTTAAAATCTAAGGCATTTTTAACATTCGGATCATGTAAATCAACAATATCGATGTTTTCTGATAATTTTAGAGGTTTTAAAATTTGTTCTTTAACAACAACATCATGTTTGTCAATACCAGGTCGAACACCGACAATTCTTTTCTTATTAGCCAAACTAACATAATTCTTTTCAACTTTGATCGCTTCAGTAATTTTATCAGCTGCTTTTTTTTCGATATGAGACATTAAATTGGTAAATAATTTTTTTACACCATCATCAACTTCTTTTTCCAATGTTTTTATTTTATCAGCAACTTCATTTGAACTCATGAAATTTGCAAGTTTGTTATCATATTCTGCTTTAAAATCTTCAATCTCGACAGCAAACATATCTGAATCTGGAAGGTTTTGTAATAAATTTTCTAACTTGTTATCAAACTCATTTCTCAAACTATCAAAATTCAAACTATTATCTACATTTTGAATAATTTGTGTTCCAAATACGTCAAAAATATTTTGTGAATCCATATTTATTAAGCAATAATTTGTTAACAACTTCTTTAAAATCTTTACCATTACTCAGTTCATTCAAAACAAAAACACACAAATGTCCACAAATTGGAGGATCTTTATAGTCTTGAATCTGAGAGTCATTGTAGTAGACGCTTGATTTTTTCAAATATTTAATCAATTCTATAGGTGGTTTGTCCTCAATTCTTCCATACGAATCAAAATAACATGCATTCTTATCATTTTTATAATAACAAATCCAATGCGTTCCACTTCCCATAATCGAGTCTAAATTCACAATTCCACATTCAAATTTCTTAACTTTTTCAGGTAATGTATCTCTCATGAAGATTCCTCTAAAATGTTTAATATTTTTGCAGATTTCTTCCCAATTCTCCGAATGTTAAAGGTTTAAATTTTTTTTTCAATGTTTGATTTCACGTAATTCAAAGTTTTTTCATCTAATCCAGATCCTGTAACATCTTCCAACTCTTTAATCTAACCAATTTTAAAATGTTTCGAACAATAGGAATCACATCTTTTTTTAACGATTGGAGCAGCTTTACGAACATAAGGAACAACATTTTTTAACAACTGGAATATTTTCTCCAAAATCTAATAAATCTTTCAAAAGTCCACCATTTTTAAGTTCTTTCAACTGATTATAAGAAAATTCTATTCTGGTTCCTTTATTGTTTTTCTTATGTTTTTTCGAGTTTATTGTATTGTCTATTTGTTAAAAATATCTTATCTTCGCCATTTTTTAGTTGATCTATTTTAAATTGAATACTAACGGGTATTTTCTTCTTAAAAGCGGATTTTATTTTTTCTTTCTGATTTTTTGCTGAAAGTTTACGTTCACCTCCATTTATATAGTTTAAAATTTCAAGTTTCTCTTCGATTCCCATTCCTAGTTTTCTCTTCAAAAACATTGCTCCAGCTGTTGGAAGCGCAACAAATCTTTCACCTAAACTAGCATCTTTTGATAAAAATCTATCCATTGCCTTATCTTGCAAAACTTTATCTGCGATATGTCTGGAATTTGTGTCTCTATGTTTTGCATAAAAAATATCGTGTTCCATAGCAGCTTGATCTAATTTATTTATACCAGGATCTCCTCTTTTTAGTCTTTTTTCGAGTTTTGTGCCAGGCCCCAGATACTGATAAGTTGGTACGTGTAATTCAAAAGGTAAATTGTTGATAAAATCATTCAAAAGTCCACTACCCCTCAATCATAGATGAACTTATTGCCGGCAAAACTCGTTTTAAATATTTAATTCCATCAGGTTTTTCAATCAATTTCATCAAGTTTGTTCGAAATAAAATCTTTAATCGCTTTCTTTTTCGTTCAAAAAATTGTTGTTTCCAGCCTTTTCTTGAGCATAAATATAATTAATAATTCCATCGAGTTTTGTCAAATCGTCGATATATCTGTATTCAATCTTATTATCACTGTATTTTCTCACACCTGATCCTTCGATTCTTTTCTTCCCAAATTGGTTTAATCAAATTGAGATATTTTTTACCTTTACTTGACTTTGGTTTCTTAGTTGATGGATCATTATTTTTGTAAATTGAATCAGATTTCCATAAAATTTCTGTATACTTTTTCAAGTCCTTCTTCAGAATATAAACCGTCTTTTGGAACATCAGTGCCTGTTTAATAATCTCCATAAACCTTGAGTTCCTTTATATGTTTTATCTTCAATAATTATATCATTATGTTCAAAATTCACGGGCAAATTTCCAATCATAAAACTTTTCTTTTTTCTGTCCCAATACAAACCAAATTTATCATCCTTTGCTCTAGGAAGAAATTTTTTACCAATTTCACCAATTATTATATCCGTTGTTCCAGGACTTATTGGTTCAACTATGGTAGAGTCTTCAATGATTCGAGGTCTAAATGGTGTTGAAGATGGTAATTTTGGCAATTCAAACTCAGATTCTGGTATCGAAATATCAGCAAATTGTCGTACAACTGGAACCAAATTCATCAAATTTTGATTATCGCTTAAAACATTTTCAATTTTGCCCTCAACATTTTTTTATCGCAGATGTTACAGGTTGATTAATTTTTTTGAATAAATTCTTGTTCTTTTTCATCAATTCGAATCTGTTCTTTAAATTCTTTGATTAATTTCTTTTCGATTTGATCAAGTTTTTTTCGCTTCTTCAGAAGTTACGTTCGCCATTTATTTAGGAAAATTTTGAAACGTAAACGTGGAACGTGGAAACGTGAACACGAAACGTGAACACGGAACGTAAAACGTGGAACGTGGAAACGTGAAACACGAACGTGAAACACGAACGTGAAACACGAACGTGAAACGTAAACACGAACGTAAAACATGAACGTGAAACGTAAACACGAACGTGAAACATGAACGTAAAACATGAACGTGAAACGTAAACACGAACGTGAAACATGAACGTGAAACATGAACGAAACATGGAACGTGAACGTGGAACGTGAACAGATTTATAACCCGTTTTTCTGTTATTTTCATAATGTAAATAAAAATTAAAGATAATATAAAAATAATTGTAACAAAATATTTTATCAAGTAGATTTGTCAGACCACTGAGCAGCATTTATATTAGAAAATTTATTCAGATATATTTACCATTTTTAGGCTTCAAAGTTAGATTAATAGTTAAAAATCCGTAGTCTTCCTTCCAAATTTTATCACATAACTCAATAAAGTGGTTAAAACTCATATCAGATCCCACATAATTGTTATAAATCTTTCTCGAATAGTGATCATCTTGCTTAAAAAAACACACAAAATATTCAGATTATTTCTTATAACTTGTTTATCAACCTTTGAAAAGCATTGGGAAAGATAGATACAAGATATGTTTTTGTGACGGGACATTACGAAATATTCCTTAATAACGTCTTGATTTTCTAAAATACAATCATCAAAAACGATTAACGAATTGGGTTTACATTCGCTTAACGGAACTATGTCCTCAGAAGCATTATAAAAATGTGATATTTTTTTTGTTTAAGTTTTTCTCAATATTTTCAAATCTTTCTTGTAATTTTTTATAGGCGTCTTGTTCTAAAGATTTACTAAAAACATACAAATTGGAATAAGGAATCAACCTATTGTAGATAAAATTCAATAATAAAGTTGTTTTTCCACATCCACTTGAACCAACAATTAACAATCTGATTGGTTTGATCTTTCTTATTTTCTTCAAAACGTTTGAAGTTTTATCTGATCTTTTTGCTTTTAAAAATTTCTCCATTTAAATAGAAGATTTTTCATCTTGAAGCAACGCTTGCGAAAATGAAGCTGTTCAAGTTGACTTCAGAAAGCTCTAAATTAGTTTTAAACTTGGAACATCCTATACACTTAGAGGAAGAATCAAATTATTTTATCGGTTTAAGCGGTTTTTATTCTGACAATTTTGTAATAAAATATTAGTGAAAGTTCTCCTTATTGCATAGGATTTAGTGAGAAGAACATAACAAAATACTATGGTTTAAACAAAGGATATTATATACTTTCGATCAAATAAAAAATTCCCTTAAAAAATTATCTGAAAACATTCAAACAATCAGATAAATCTTTAAACTTTGACGAAAACAAGTTTGAAATGCAAAAAAATTATCTCTCTAATAAAATTCAAATAAAATCACCAGTAAGAATAATGTTTTCAGCAATTATTGTGGAATTGTTAGGGTTTGTTCAAGAAACTATTGAGCCAAATCAGGTATATTTTAGGAAATAAAACGCCAAAATTTAGACCGTTCGATGTAATTGAAGTGCAACTGCAATCTCGTTGAACCTAGTTTTGAAAATCATACCGAACATTTACACAAAGAATCGGAAATTTTGTAACACTTTTTTCCCAAATGTTGCTTATGGATCAAAAATCAGTGAAAAACCAAATGAAATCGATTATATTCCAATTAGAAAAAATATGAAAAGAAATTCAAAAAATACGTTCTTAAACTGTTCAAGACTCTGAGGGAAATTTATTAAATAATGAGAGTAAAACAACAATATATTTAAGATTGTCGAAAGAATGATGAATCAAGGGGGGGAACGAATCGTTCTTAACCTTCAAATTTTCAAGAAAACAACTTTTGAATGTATAAATTACAAGAGTCTATGCCATAGACCCTTTCAAAAATCTTCATCCTGACACTGTTTTTTATCAATGAATCTGGGCTTTATTCTCAAAATAAAAATTACTAGTTAAATTTTTTTTTCTATCTAAATGGAGTCAGTTGTGAATCTACTCAAATTCAATAATAAAGAAATTTTAACATTTGTTGACGAAAATAATGAATTTTGGTTTAAGGAAGTCGAAAGATGTTGCAGAGGTGTTAGAATATAAAGATACGAAGAAAGCAATTAAAGAACATGTCAAAGAAAAATATAAAAAAAGCTTCGAAAACATACATTCTGAAGGTAGGGGTGATTCGCCCCCGCCTTCAAAACTTTCAAAAAAAACACTGTTTTCATTAATGAAATCTGGGCTTTATTCCTCAAAATAAAAATTACTAGTTAAAATTTCTTTTCTATCTAAATGGAGTCAGTTTGTAGACCTACTCAATAATCAACTTAGAGTTTGAAAACAAACATATCTTTACAATTGTCGATGATAATAATGAATTTTGGTTTAAAGCAAAAGAATATTGCAGAAATATTGGAATTTAAAAATACGATGAAAGCGATTAGAGATCACGTTTAAAGAAAAACAAATATAAAAAAAAGCTTCGATAACATAGATTCAGAAGGGGGGAACGAATCGTTTCTTAACCTTCAAACTTTCAAAAAAAACACTATTTTCATTAATGAACCCGGGCATATATTCTTTAATACTGAAATCTAAAATGAAGATTGCAGAAACGTTTCAAAATTGGGTTTTAGAAGAAGTTTTGACCAAGTATTCGTAAATTTGGTGTGTACAAACGTGAAAAACGAAAATAAGCAGTTAAAAGATGAAATAAAACAGTTACAAATTTTCAGGTCAAATGAAATCCTTGAAAATAGAGAATCAAGAATTGCGAATTGGAATTAACGAAGAGAGATATGATATGTAAAAATTTTGATAAGAAAAAGCACCATGTTTTTTGTATTAATTAAGAAGAATCACATGTGGGAATGGCCTTATTATGTTATCAGAGCTCATAAACGAGAAATACCAAACCGATTAAAACATCTTAAAAATAAATTATCCTGAATTAGAGATTTTGTTAATTGATGACGAATCCAAATTCTATCAATCTGTATAACCAAATGAACAAGAATCTTTGAATATTTTTAATACAACGGAAATCATTTTACTACAAATATGGCAGAATCTCGACTGATTTATAGAATATCTAAATTACACGATGAAAATGTTAAACTCTCGAATTATGATATTTTGTTTGTAAATGTTTAGCATAACTAGGTAACCATTGTAAAATCTTTTTTTTCATATTCACAAGGCATTTCGTTTTTATAACTTTCGCTGAAAATTTTTTTAGCACAATCTTTGCAAAAAGCATCTTTTCTATCTTTACTATACTGCCAGTTATTAAATTCAGAAATATTTTTAATTTCTTTACAAAAGTAACAATTTTTTTCTTCTAAAGTTAATTTGTTCCCATTTTTATCATATAATTCCTTACAATAACAGTCTTTTCTATTCTCTTCTTGACACTTTGTACATTTCTTTTGAGACTCCATTTATATAGAAAAAATTATTACACGATGAAAATGTTAAACTCTTGAATTATGATATTTTGTTTGTAAATGTTTTTTGATAATTATTTAACCATTTTATAGTTCTTCCACATTCACATTGAGTATCTTCATAATATAATCTATGAAGATTCTTCTTTACACAATCTTTACAATATGAGTCTTTCTTATCTCTACTATAGTGATCACTATTAAACTCTGAAATTTTTTTTAGTTTCTTTACATTTAAGACATTCTTTATCTTCCCAAAAGTTAATTTTTCTATTTTATCATATAATTCTTTTATGATATTCCCTTTCACAATCTTTGCAATTATAATGCATTCCATCTTTCCTATTTTTATCTTTATAAAATTCATTTAAATCTTTAAATTCTTTGCACTTTGTACATTTCTTTTGATGCGCCATTTATATATAGAAAAATTTATATTACAGTTTTGACTTCTTCAATTCATATTCATAAAACTTTCCGGTTTATTTCTTCATTATTTAAATCTTTTATACTATAAGTTTACAGGATTCTGTGTTATTTAATTTGATAAATCACAAAGATTTCTCTTGACCAATTGTTCTTATATTTGTTCGAAAATGTTTGTTTTTTACTAACAATTCTTACATGATCATTGACTTTAAATTTAGTTTTCGTGTGAATTTCAGGTGGAACATACTTGAAAACGGTCTCTAATAACTCCTTTTCTGCATCCTTATCTACGTCTTTCGAGTTTCATTTTGATCGTGCTGTGAACTGTATCGTTATAATTGTTTACGATTTTTTGAAGAATATCGATCCATTTAAAGTTTTTATTAATCCTCAAAAATTACTTTCATTCTTCTCATTTTGAGTTCTGTTTATATCTCTCTACAATACTTGATTTCTCTTCGTTTTCAGTATGATAAATCTTAATGTTGTATTTCCTCAAAACATCGTTTAAATTCTTTATTTTTAAACTCTAAACCCTTATCTGTATGAAGTAGGTTAGGAGGTTTTGTGATTGATCCTTATCGCAATCTTTTACTATATCTTCGAAAGCTTTTGAAACATCCTTGCCGTTTTTTCTTTTTGATAGCTCTTGACCAAGCATATTTTGAGAAAGTATCAATAACATTTAACATATACTTAAAATCCATCATTTTGATCTGAATAGTTAGACATTATAACTAAATCTGCTGCCCATAAATCGTCAATTCCTAATGTTATAATTTTTCTCTTTTTAAACTTCTTTCGTACCGGTGCATGAATTTCCTCTAGCTTCAATCTCGATTTCTTCCTTATTCTTAGATTCTTTCTTTACTTGTTTTTCATAAGGATTCTTTATAAAACTTACTCTTGTTTGTCTTACATTTTGAACATTTTTGCAGCAATTCTATACAATCCATTTTTGAGTTTTGAACGATTTTTGAATCTATATTTTTCGTTTTCTTTTTACACTTGTGACAGTGAATTAAATCGTCTTCCATTTAACATATCAAAGTTTTCCAAGTTTTATTTAATTCATCTAAAATATCTGTTTTTATAGCCATACGGTACTGTATCGATCTTATTTTCTAGGACAATTCTCTTATCATCTTTAGCGTTTCAGTGCCAGCTTGTTTATGGTAACAGTGTACAACTCATGTTTATAACTTTTGATTACTGGTCATCTCCCTAAAATTCTTCTTTATCTTCGAACAAACATCTCTTCAAGTTTTCGATATTTATTGTTTTATTTACAACGCTTCTCTTAAATCCCTTTATCTTTACACCTAACTGGGTTTTTTATCTAGATATTTGTACGAGTACATCTTAGACCTTAAACCACAAAATTCTTCTAAAACTTCGGCTATTTAACTCATCTTTGAATTTCCCTATTAACCTTCTTATTTTTAGTAGTGAAACATTCATGATCTTTTGGATAATCACTTGTATCAAAGTCATCTATATTTTCTTTAAATAATTTTAAAAGGATCTCGTTTCAATTCCTAGAAAATAACTGTCTGTATCCATGTAACACAGATTCAAATCTGGATCAAACTTCTTTAATTTGTTGTAATAAAACTCGTACATTAGCAATTTTGAGAGGTCGAGAACTGAAAATCCTATGTAAATCGGTTTGTTAAATTTAACCTTTTGTTTGTAAATGTGACTCGCTATACAGTTGTCGTCAAAGATAGTGAAAGCTTTTGAAGTTCGTTTTCTTGGCCTGTTTCATTGAAAATTCTTCATTTCCAAGCTTAATATCACATCTGTTTTTCTCACATTTTTCCATAGATTTTCCAAAAACTGAGTTGTTCAATCAGCTTATAAAAGTCCCTTTTCACAAAGTCGCTTGTAGCTTTGGTTCTCATGTTTTGTGTTAAAATCAATGTATTCTTTCATAAAAGGCTTCTGATCGAATGCGATAACTCTATTCACATGTTTTTAACAAAATCATACCTTGTTTCCAGATAGAATTTCAAATTTCTCGAATGAACAACGTATTCAGTTTTATCCAGTAGAGTTGTGCAAAGTTTGTTTTTAAAATGTTCTGGAGCAAGAGGTAAATCCCTTGTGATGTTCGTGTAAATTTGTTGGATATCCAAGATCGACTTCGAGAATAATAGCCATAATCTTCGTCGCCAGTGAGTTCCAAAATTTGTTTCTTGCCACTCTTCTTTTGTATACGTTTTAGGATCCATCCACTTGATATCACTAAACGGCAGTTTTTGCATAAGACCATACCCATAAAGGTTGTTTGCATCGAGATAGAGTAAATAGTTTTTCCGGGCATTTGTCTTATCCAAAATCTTTTAAATATTTGTTATTTGCTTTCACATATCGTTTAATACACTGAGAAATGCCTCCGCGAATACCTTTTTCGATCATCAAATACATATTATAATCACTAATTAATTGTAATTCTATCTTCGTTAATTTTAACATTGCGTCCCATGCGAGACTGGGAGCTGTTAGATAGTGTGCTGGATCAAGTTTATAGCAATTCAAACAAATGTTTCCTGAAATTTTCAAAGATAATCAGCAAGCAATAGAACATCTTGAATGTTATAGAGATCAGAGTAATTTTCCAAGATTTTTTCTCTTTTAATTTGTTTCCAAACGCTCAAGTAGTGTTGATAATCTTTCTCAGATATGCTCTCGTCTGTCAAAAGTGAATAGAAAATCTTGAATTTTCAGCTGTTCTGTGTAATCAAGTTTTTCAATACTATCGAATAAATTCGTAAGGAAATATGTCCTTTTCCCAGATAGAATTTTAAAGATTTCTTCTTCGTCATTTGGCTGTCTTTCTATAATTTCATTCAGTCCATCCTGTATAAAATGAATTTGTATGTTTGAAGTCTTCTTTCTTTAAATTTTTCGCTAATTTTTCAATAGACGAGGCCATGAATCTAAATGTGTCTACGAAAGAGAACTTGATGAATTTTCTCTAGTGTTTATCACCTGTCAAACACTCATAGCCATATCCAGAATTTTACTGAATAATTTATATATTTTTTCTTCTGAGTTTTTGCGATCAAATCAACGTTTCCATATTTCTTAGCTAATTCTTTTATATGTACAAATGAGTATCGTAATTTGACATATTGTGGCAGAAAACGGGAATATTCTGAGGAAATTTCAAATTTAGATTGCAACATGCATGAGCTGCGCCTCGAAACTTGCCGGTTAAATGACAATGATCTCTCACTTTATTATAACTCCTATCTTTCCAACTATCAGGAGTAAAACCATACTGAATTGACCCAACATCATAAAGCAGACCATTCACAGATATGACAAACGTTTGAATTTTGATACGAAATTTCTTCTTCTTCTGTCAATTTCATAGGTGTTTCATGTTCTTAGAATTATATTTTTTTCGCTATGTATTTCGATAATTTATTGAGTTCTTCAAACAATTTTGTCGGGACGTTTTTCAAATCTTCTTCATTTTTGGCACGATAACATATCGGTTTTGTACATGCGATTGGTCACATTCGACACTAAATATAGAGTAAAACCATAAGGAATGTGCCTCTGAATCTAGGGTTGTAGTCGATCTTTGTGGATTGTTCTTGCATGTCGGAATTTTTTTTCTAATATGCTCTCAAAGTCCATATAAATATACTGTACGGATGGTTAAATTTCTTTTGATAATTAGTAAATTTAGTTGTTTGACCTGGAAAATGGCATAATTGGCTTACAAACTTCATGATTTTTACAAATTTCTAAGTGATCTGTTAAATCTCCAGATTTGTAAAAATGGCTTAAACATCTTCTACAACAAAAATTTTCTTTCCTTTATGTTTAGACAACTGCGAAGAAACAAGCTTATTTAAATCGGTTATCAAAACATAATGAGATTTATCATCTTGTTTAACATACAATAAATCAATGTTTGTTTCAGCGTCATATTTTTCAGAAATTTGTAACGGAACAATGTTAATATTTTCATCAAAACTGTAGACATTGATAGACATTGTTTGGATACTTATACTTGGAATTGTAGCTTCGTTTTTCAAATATTTGTATATCTTTCAGAGACATTGGATACTCAAAACCTGAAAATATTTCGTCATTCACAAATTTTTCGTATTGCTTTACACGTTCACAGTCCTCTTTCTGGTTTTTTCAATAGCACATCTTATTGAGTAAATAAAGCAAAAATCATCTCTATTTTTTATATTTATACAAGCTTTTTTATCTTTGATATTCTTTGGTAAATCGATGTATGATCCTGCATTCATCATTTCGTGTTTGTTAAGGCCTCAAAAACTAGTTGTTTACAACTTTTAAATGTCCATCCGGAACCTTTATTTGGATTATTCGTTTTGTTTCTCGATGTGTTAATTTATTAAATTGCTTAGTAATAAAGTCGTTTACGTCCAAAGATTTCGTCTGCTTTGATAGTAAAATACATTAGACATGTTTGCGGTTCACCATTCACTAAAGTTCGTTCGTATTCACATTCCAAAGAGAGATAGCCCTTCATATTTTTTAAACATTTTCTTGAAATTTCTCGATTAAACTTTAATTTTCTGAACCGCAATAATTGAAAGATATTTGTAAATTGACATGGAATTGTCGTTCAAGTTTGTTAAAATGTATTGCTTGAAAAGACCGTGTATTGAGGATAAAACTTCTACATCAATGATATTTTCGGAATTTTACTTTAAGAGTTTTATCAAATTTCTTCGATCATTTCAGACTTGGTTTTAATCGTTAGTACCGATAGCCAACTTTTCAGCTATTGAATGAAGTTTTTTCATCATTAAATAGGTCGAGATTTTTCTTTTCAACTTTGAAATTTCTCTTTAATTCACGTAATTTCTCAATATTAAACATTTTTCGTGATCGGCAATTTTATTTTCTCTAGCCCACTGTCTTAAATAATTTAGTTCATTATTGTAAATTTGCTTGTTTTTTTTCATGACTTTTAGAATTATAATGGCGATCATAGTTTTTTCTTAAAATTTCTATTTTGCAGAACGGACATGATATTTTAATCGCGCTCCATTTAGATAGAAAAATTTATTTAACTACACTAAATGGTGCTTGTAAACCAACGATTGCGCCTCTCACGGCGTGATATCACTACGGATATATGACGCAGGCGAAGCGATTATCGTGATGGTCGGTCTGTTAGTAGCACACCTCGACTGTCATTGATACACACAGCGCAATCTTTTCGGAACTAAAATGTCGGTAATGCAGATTTGCTTTTTAAGAATAAAAATTGTGTTCCCGTTTACTATTATAACATTTTCTTTTTCAAAATGTTAGATAATTTTACCTATTTTAAATATTGCGTACATTTTGTTACTTGTAATTTTCAAATTATATTTTAAATTAATTTTTCTTAAATTTTTACTTCTCGATGGGCCTGTTGTATTGTGTTTGCTGAGTATATATGTCCGCGAATTCGGTTTGTCGGTTAGGAAGTTTACTTCTGAACTGTTTCAATGCGAGTGGCCATAGCGGAGAAACACCAAGTTCAGAAGTATTCAGATCGTATTCCGGAACCATTTCTCTATCCGTATCTCGCTCTTCTCTCTCTCTCTAGCCTGAATATAGATCCTAGCCTATAAACGCGGCAGAAGTGATCGTGTCATAGGCATAAAAAGAGAGGGAGAGAGAAAGAGACAGAGGGAGGAGAAAAGGTCGACCGAGAAATGGTTTTGCACTTTTTTTGACTTTGAATTTTTTCTATTTAAATGGAGTTCTTGAAAGAGTTAAATGATATTGGAGAAATGTAAGTTTAAAGAGTATAAGAAGTTAAATGAATTGGAAAGAAAGGAAGAAACATAGAATCTTGAATTTGGAGAAAATGAAAGATAAATTCGGGTTTACAATAATTGCCGAGTTGGAAGATTGTAAAGTACACTTGCCGAACAGATTATTTTGACTGTTTTGGATGAAAAAAAGATTAAAGAATTAAACAAAAAATGAAAATTACACTTGATTGTTACCTTGGGAAAGAAGACTAATAAAAGATAAAGAAAATTATAACAATTAACTTTGGTAGAAAAGTAAGTCATTAAACTCTAAAACTTGCAGTCCCTCCCCACGTCATATGAAAAATACTGTTTTGATAACCATAGTTGGTGGTCTTTCTTCATAGGAATCACATGGAATTATTTATCTACAGTAATACCTTTTGTTTTCACATCAAAATGTGGCTATATTCTATAAGAAGTAAGAAATTCTATAATGCTCTTTAATGAATTGTTGGTTGGATAAATCTTGATACTCACAAAAAATTCCTAAGAAATTCATCAATTAAGTCTTGAATATCTTGAAAGGAACGTATAATATGGTGAAAAATGTCATTAAAAAAAAAAACAGATGAAAACAATCTCTGTTTGTTTATTATTTTACTTTCTTTTCAATATCTTTCGTAATTATATTAAATTATGTAATCCCTTACTTTTTTAGTTTTTTGCCGATAGTAAAACAACCTCCAGTTAGACGTTTTTTTCTGCCAACAAAAGGACTTTAACAAGTTCTTTGAATTCTGTGGAATCCATTTAATGAGGACAAGTAACTGCAACTGTTTTCTTTAAAAATGTTTTTGGGGTTAATTCCGTTTGAACTCGTTAAAATTGTCTTTCCTTTGTAA
>NW_025784087.1:0-17561 GCF_021130785.1 Homalodisca vitripennis
ATTTCACCTATATGGAAAAGATAAAAGTGGCATGGTGCTAGGTCTGGCGAGTAAGGTGGATATTCTAACACTGGGATGCTGTACTTGGTCAGGAACCGCTTGACAGATAATGCGGAATGAGCTGGCGCATTGTCTTGGTGCAAAATCCATGATTTGTCCCTTCCACATTTCGGGTAGTTTTTTCTTACTCTTTCACGTAGTTTATTAAGTACCTCAATGATAGTAATGTTGATGTAATTGTTTGACCCTTCAGGAACCCAGTGAAGGTACACAATCCCACGAATGTTCGAAAAAAACAATCATCGTTGCTTTAAATTTTTGACTTGCTCATTCTTGCTTTTTTGGTTCTCGGTGAAGTTGAGGTCTTCCAATGCATGGATTGGCGCTTCGTTTCCGGATCATAAGTAAAAAAAAACCACGATTCATCACATGTTATTATTTCTTTCCAATAAATTTGGGTCATTTTCAATGGCATTCAAAGTGTCAGTACAAACATTTTTACGAGCTGCTTGTTGATCAATCGTAAGAATTTTTTGTACCATTTTTGCACACACTTTTTGCATGTTCAAATTATCATGTAAAAATTTGCCGTACACATTCTTTATCAATGCCTACAGATTCAGCAACTGCACGGGTGCTTAATCGTCGGTCAGACCGAATCAAATTAGCAACTTTTTCGACATTGTCTTCTGTTTTTGATGTTGAAGGACGACCTGGCCGCGAATCATCTTCCACGTCTTGTCGACCATCTTGAAAAACGCTTACACCATTCAAAAACACGAGTCCGTGATAAACATTCACTGGACATACACTTCTTTTAGTAAATTATAGGTTTCGGTAGCGGTTTTTCCAAGTTTAACGTTGAAATTGAATAACAATTCGTTGCTCTATTATTACGCTAACCATTTTTCCGGCAAAACAAAATAAACAACACTTACATAAATGAAGCTTATGACACAACGATGTTGTTTACAGAAACGAGACTAACTGCATTCTGAAGAGGAAGTCTCAAACTACATAGCTGTTGGTCATTGTTGGTTGGCGCATGCGCACTCGTTCCCACTGCAGCGTCAGTCCCGTTATTTAATAGCCATACCTCGTATAAATTTTTTTTATTTATATTTAATTTTAAATTATTTTTAATAACAATTTTAAAATATAGATTTCATAACAAATTTCATTATTTGCTTCATATACTAATCCATAAACAAAAATATTTATTCAAAATTGTATACTTCTTTACTGACTCGAGTGGTATACATTGTAGGACTCCACCATACAAGAACCTAGTAACATACAAGAAAATGTGGACTGTCTATTATCGTATTGTTTCGGTCTACGCAGTCTTCACCCTGTCCTTTCAGCAACTCAAAGAAGTACACATATCTGCCCTGCTGTCGAATAAGTAAGTCACCTCATAATTTTTCAAAATACATAATAGCAGTTTCTCTCCCTTTTATATAAATGTTCAAGTTTACTAACAGGATGTGTCCGTTGAACGTCATAAATTGACTTTAATTCAGTAAAAGATATTCAATTTCACTCTTCTTGTACATTAAGTTACGTTTCAGATTCAACCAAAAGTGTGATTGTACACCATTTATATTTTATCAAAGTTAAATTTTTTGTTTGGAAACAGTTTTTTTCTGTTGTTGAAGATTAATTAATCAGCTGACCTTCTAAGAAATCGATCGAATTCCAAATATTTTTAGCTCAATTCAATTTGTTTTATTTCCATTAAATAACATATAAGTTTACAATAAGCTTTGTCACATAAGTCAATTAAATGAGTAGCCCAATGATATAAATAAAATAGTAGACATTTAACTTCATTGTAAATTTGATGTTGTAAGATAATTTATTTTTTATCAAATGTGTTTGAATCTAAGTATAACAATTAACAAAAATATAACAATGAACAAATATAACAATAACAAACATAACAATTAATAGAATTAACAAACAATCAACAAGTATAACAAAATAATAAAAATTATAAAATATAAGAATAATTTATGATATATAAATATTATACCTAAAATATTATGTCATCTCTTAATGAAACATTGTAGAATTCGTCTAAACTATAAAAAGATTTTTTTTTTAAACCATTTCTTAAGAACTAATTTAAGACTATTTACAGACAAAGACTTCACATTTAGAGGTCGTTTGTTAAAAAGCTTTATGCCAATATGTATGTAACTTCTTTTCGTCTTACTTAGAACGTACAAATTGTTCATCAATAAGGTTTTTATTTCTGGTGTTGTATATATGTTTACTACTTTTTAAATTAAATTCTACATTATGGTCTTTTTTACAGTACATAATTGAATAAAACATAAACACGCAGGGATAACGTTAAAATACTTAGATCAATAAAACGAGGTCTATTTGATGCAATGTCCCCAATTCTCACTATAGAGATATTAATGCTGGAGACCAAGCACATACGATTAACAATTTAGAATAGAATTTAAAAAAAGTGTTCATAGTTAAAAATGTAATGTTTTTGGAATTCCTGTATGTCTTTGCCAATTACGGCTACCTAGCACCGCTTTTTAGTACCTACTAAAATCATATTTAAAACTGTATAACCTTTGGAATTGGATATGCAGTAGAAGATGGTCTCTTACTACCAGAACGAACCCGTGATTGATTCCAGGCCAACTGGGTAATGTCTATGTCTTGAATGAGTTATTTTAATTTAGGACAAGAGACAGAGAAACCCTCACTGAACATTAAAAGCACCTTAGTGCTGTTTCTGGAGTGACAGGTATGGGTAAGGTGATAGGGGCCATCTCCTGTTAAGATGTCTTTAGGAGGGATAACAGGCCACTATCTCAATTGTGTCACCTCGGAAAAAGGGGAAGCTATTTCTGTTCCAACTTCTAGTCAAAGCGGGTAAGAGCAGGCACTCCCTTGTGGTTTATGCTAACAACAGCGTTTAGCACTAAGGGAGCTCCAATAATCAACAGTCCATCCTCTGTAGAAAACTAGACTATCGATCAACCCTTTTTTTTCTCTTAGGACAAGAAGCTTATAAATTGGACTTAGTTCTGTAAGAACCTTTGCGATGCTTTCAGGAGTGACAGGATATTCAGGATGGGTAGGTTAGGGAGTAGGGCCCGCCTCCAATCGAGATCCACGAGGAAGAATTAGGGCACTACATCTCAAAGTCTTGTCTCCCCGGAAGAAGGGGAGGCCAGTTCTGAACCAGCCGCTCCAGTCAAAGTAGGCAGGGGGTAGCACACCCTTGTTGAGGCTAGCAAGAACCTCTGAGGTTAGGGAACAAACCCCACCAACTCCAACAGTCGTCTCCCACAGTAGGACTAGACTAATCTAATTACTCTTGCACCCCAGAATCTCGACATTTGCGGTTAGTTATTGTGCCGCTCCTGGACATCCATAAGGTTACCCAGATTTAAGTGACCACATCGGTTTTTGCTATGCCCAGTGGAGGGTTCACCTGGAAGGTATAAACCTGCCAGAAGTGATCCCTGCAGGGTGTCGATCAACCCTTTTACTCCATTATCTTCAACATTTGTGGGTAGTTATGTGCCGCTCCTGGACATCCATAAGGTTACCCAGATTTTAGTGACATCTGTTTTTGCTGTAACCGAGGAAGTTAATAAGACAGCCTGAAGTAAACCCTTCTGGGCCTTCTCAATCCAATAAAATGTATCACTTGGCATCCATTTACATCTTATGATTTATTTTTACAAGGCACATCTGAAACGTAAATATCATTTTAAACTAAATGGCTAGGCATTTTTACTTAGCAGGTGACTAGCTTATCTGAATTTGTTACAAAGAAATCTTCTGCCAGTGAAGGACTATCGATACTCTGTTTTGTGCTTTGTCATTATTTCTGAAGTGCTTACCATCAAACTTGCATTTCACCTACAGGGACATGTGATAATCAAAGGGTGCCAGGTCTGTAAACTGCTCCCAACCGAACTAATTAACATTTGAATATTACCAGGAGCTTGAGCCAAGCGTTGTCTGCTGCAAAACAATTCCGACATCCTAATCCTGACGGAACATGGCTTAAAACAACCCTAAATTTTAAACACTAATATCCTAGAATATTCACTAATTTCAGAATACAGTAGAACAAATGACCAAAAAGGGGGTGTAGCTATCTATAACAACAATACTTTTGGCTACACTGTCGAACCAGCAGAATACCAAACTACAGTGTGGAAATACACTGTGAAATAGCATCAGAACAAATCAAACAAGGTCGCTAAAACCTTCATATTGTTGGCGCCTATAGAAACTCAAGGATATCTGAACTGTCACTGGATATAATTTCACAAACACTAAATAACGTACCCACATGGAATAGCCCTGTTATTCTTATAGGAGACAAATATAGACGTACTGTCACCAAACCGTGGACCTAGTCAAACTAAATGAAATCCTATTAGGCTATAATATGACTCGTATCATTTTACCCCCTGACAAGAATAACTCCTACAACAACCAGCTCAATTGACTGTGTTTGCACCAATCTCCAACTAGTTGACATAACAGTAGACATCCTTTCATACCGGTTGGATGTCCACACAGCACAACTTTTCCTAAAATACAACACTGCTTCAGCTCCCCAGATTCCAATATCTTACCGTAGACATTTTAACTATAGGAACATCACAAATTTCAAAACTGTCCTCAAACAAGAATCCTGGGAAGTTGTGCTTGCTCAGGATAGTGCAAGAAGATGCATACAAAATATTTATCCAAACATTTGCACTGGCAATTGATCGATCTGACCTGCCCCATGGTGAAAAACGAGAAATAAACGTATAAAGCCCAATAACATCTTTGACCATGAGACCTCACAGCTTAAGAAAGCATTCCTCTCTAAGCCCAGGAGAGGTACCTTCTAAATGGTACAGAAGAGTTTAAAAAAGACATGACGGATAAGAAAAAATCTTATAATATAAAAGTAAAGACCCTTTGACGCCAAGCAACTGCAAATACCATAGAAGAAGCTAATGACAAAAGTAAAGCACTGTGGAGCGTAATCAATAGTGAGCGGAAATCTACCAACAATACACAAGTAACAATGGAGCTGAATATAAATGGAACCCAAATTCAAGATCCTAATCTAATTGCTAACCACCTTAACGTATATTTTTACTAATGGTGCAAATGTTTTCCTTGTAAAAATCCAACATCAAATGCCTCAACGGCTTCCAGTAAATATTACCCATACACAAAACATACCTAATATGTTTCTTTATACAACTAATGAACATGAAGTGCTAAAGGTGATAGAGTGTCTTAAGAACAAGGCATCAACAGGCATTGGCAATATCTCTGCAAAGCTACAGAAGACATGTTAAGAAGAACTTACCACACCACTTGTACGTGTCATCAATCAATTATTCAGAAATGGAATTTTCCTGAATGACCTCAAAATTTCAATAATATTTCCTGAATTAAAGAAAGGAGACCGTCTTGATCCCAAAAATTACCGCCCCTATATCACTAATATCCACATTCTCCAAAGTGTTTGAAAAATTAGTGCTTCACAGACTTCTTCAACATTTATCTCTTCATCAATTACTTACCCCACATCAACAGGGCTTTCTCAAGAGAAAATCTACCACATCAACCATTATCACCCTTGTTGAGTTTCTCATAGACAATCCTGAAGCCGGCAACACACCAACAGCAATCCTACTTGACTTAAGCAAAGCTTTTGACTGCCTGGACTACACTTAACTGATGAACAAAATGAAGATCTTGGGTATAAATGGAACTACTGCAAACTGGTTCAAAAGTTTTTTGAGAGGAAGAACTCAAATAGTTAAGCTAAAACACACAGAGAAAGGAGTAACAAAATTAGTGAGATAAAAACCACTACCAATGATAAGAGGTGCCCCACAAGGCTCTGTGCTGGGTCCCATACTTTTTATCTTGTTAACAAATGACCTCCCAGAATATCTGGCGGAATATAACGAAAACACTGATGTTTGCAGACGAATCTGTTCTCCTTCTCAGTGGAAACTCCCTGACATGCTCGAAGTCTGTTCATCAGTGGCATTAAATATGGCTATACAATACTGCCATAGTAATAGCCTGGTTGTAAATGAAGATAAAAACCCAACAACTGGTGTTTGGCAGGAAAAGAGACCAAATAGGACGACTTCCAGATATAGAAGTATCCAAAGAGGTCAAGTATTTGGGAATAGCTATTGATGAGCAACTGACATGGATCCCTCATATTGATAACCTATGTCGTAAATTAAGTAGCAGCCTCTTAGTCATCAAGAGGATTAAATCCATAAAGTAGTACCAGAGTAGCAAAAATTGCATACCATGCAATCTTTGAATCACACTTGGGGTATGGGCTCGGAGTTTGGGGTAACTAATCGGCAACAAACTTGCAGCGTGTCCTGGTGCAACAGAAAAAGCTATTAGAGTGCTTGCAGAAACTCAATAACAGAAACAGCTGTCAACAGAAATGTAAAGAACTGAAGGTTCTAACAGTGGTTTGCCTGTACATCTTAGAGGTGGCCACTTACGCTAGCACTCTACAGCTACAGAGAGGTACCGATAGATACAAATACAACACTAGACAGGCCTCGAACTTTACTCTACCGACACATCATTTGACCATCTTTGAAGAGAAGCCTTCCTAACAGGGGCCCAAGTTCCTCAACCTGCTGTCCGAGACAGCCAAAGGAGAAGGTGCACACAGCATGAGAGAAGACGACTCACCACATGGTTACTGGATAGACCATTGTACACCATACAAGAGTTCCTGAACTGGAGAACATCCCCTATTGATCTCTAACGAGAAATGATATTGACTCTAACATTTTATTGTTACCATGTTTAATTTTGTTTAAATACTTGACGCCAATTCTGTACTCTAAGTTCACGAATAAAGTCTTCTGATATGTTTGACCACACAACATTTCCCCAGAGCACTACTTTATTAGCAAAACCCATTCTACAATCAAGTTTCTTGCCTTATCTCAGAGTGACTTTAACCCTAATTTTCTAATTCATGGAGTGTTTGCTTTTAATATTTATTAGTCCTGCATGGTTTTACATAGCCTTTTGATTTCTAGTTTTAGCCATGTTTGTTTTTTTAGCCTCTATTGATTAAACCTATTATATTTATGCTACTTTTTAAACGGTTAATAAAATTATCTATTGTCTACTTGTGAGGGTAAATTACCCTGATACAACGGTATATTCTTACTGGAGTATAAACCGGTGTGTACTGTAGTTACGTCTACCAATAAAATTTTCTAGTTAAAAAGTATTTAAATAAAATTTCTTTATATATTTATTTTTTATTTAAAGAAAAACATTCAGATAATACAATTATCGATACTACTTTACAATTACAGATAAAGAAGTACCGATACTAAAACTAAAATACTAATACTAAAACTATAAGTTATGGAAGCTATGATTTTTCATAATAAATAAAATTATTTAAATGATAAAATACAAGAAACTGATAAGTAAAGTAAATAGAAATAAGATACACATTTTTTTGAAAATTATAATCACAATAAATTAGTTGTTTTGAGATTGTTTCGTGTTATAATTGTTATTCTTACATACTTTTTTCAATATAAAAAAATGTGAAGCTGTAAATAAAGTAATTCACATGGATGTATACACGTATTTTACTTATACACAAAGAAAACAAAAATGTGAATTACCCTTTCTCATCACTAATTTCATCTTCATCTCCAATTTCTCAGGTTTATTTTTAGGAATGCCCTTATCAGTATCTGTTTGCTCAACAGCTATTTCTCACAATCCTCTGATTTAGGCGATAACTGATTCTATGAGATAAGGACAGTAAGAGATTATAAAGATCAAATGCATTTGTCCTAGAAGGGATAGGCTATTAATTACGTTTAAACGCACATGTGGGATAAATATTTTCTGTATTATATAACAAAATTATTCTGTGTTCACAAAATTTGCAAAAACTTTATTTGAAAGTGTAAATTAGAAAAAAAAAAATTGGAAACATAATGTTTTTGTAAAACTGAAACTAATAAGTTATATAAGTATTACAAGAGATGAATATTTTTTTTTAATGTATGAGCATCTTTATTAATGCCCATATTTTATAATTAACAAAATTTAAAAGAAAACGCACAGTCCTTGTTGGAAATAATGCCTGGTCTGTCGTCTCGAATATAATAACATTCAGTAATGCCAGTGAATCAGACATGACTGACTCGCGCATCGACTGACTCATGAACACAGAGATATCTGTGGCACATCTGTGTCCCATGGTTCTTGTTAACCTGGTGCACAAAGCTCAAGATTACTTAATATAATTTTGTCTTATCTTTTTAAGATTAAATAAACTTTATTTTTGTTTCTTACTTTCAAATTTCCCCAGATTTCTCTTAATGAACTCAAATTTTCCCACAAGTTACTGCTGATATGATTGAACAAATTCTTCCGTGTTTTTTCCAATACTGGGATATTGAACGTTGTCCCTCCTTCCTCAAAGGATCTCGACAGGAGACAGCCCCTACCCCCTACCTTACTTACCCATCCTCTCACTCCAGAAACAACATTAAGACCCTTTTAGGACTAAGTGCAGTGAGGAATATCCTAATCTTTTTTTAGGACAAGAAGCGTATAAATTGCACTTAGTCCTATAAGAACCTTAGTGCTTCTTCCAGAGTGACAGGATGGGTAAGGTTAGGGGTAGAGGCCGCCTCCTATTGAGATCCATGAGGAATAGTTAGGGCACTAATCTCAAAGTCAGGTCTCCCCGGAAAAAGGGGAGGACAAGCTCTGAACCAGCCTCTTCAGTCGTCAAAGCAGACAGGGGTGGTACACCCTGGTTGAGACTAGTAAGAAACCTCTGAGGTTATGGAACAAACACCACCAACTCCAACAGTCATCTCCTGCAGTAGACTAGACCTATCAAACTGCCCTTGAACCCCAGAATCGACATATGCTGTTAGTGATGTGCCCGCTCCTGGACATCCATCAGGTTGCTCAGATTTAAGTGACATCTATTTTTGCTGTGCCCAGTGGTAGGTTCAACTGGAAGGTATAAACCAGGCAGAAGTGATCCCTGCTGGGTAGCCTTAATCCTAATCTTATTGTCCTAAGTAAAAAAATACAAGAAGAAATGCGAAAATTTCTGAAGATTTTCATTTTAAAACGTAGAAGATCTTTTCATTATGTTATCATGATATTATTTGCAGTATGACATTCATACTAGATCCAAAAATATCATTCGATGCATAATTGTATTTGCAAGCTCAGTTTCATCTTACTTGTGAACATAATGTAACTTTATAATAGAATTCCTACCATGATGGCAGACCCATGGCTCTCTTCTGTGAAGGATGGAACAGAGATAGCTCTCCCTTATTCAAAGATTCAGTATACCAGCATTAGAGTACCCTATAATCCCCTATCACCTTCTTCACTGTGATACGTTTTCCATAGGATCTTTCCAGAAAGTGGCCCAACTTCTCTATCCAACCTAAATACCAAAATCCTGTCAAACCAAAATCTCTACAGTATTTTTGTAGTGCTTGATATTATAAACTGAAATTTAAAATTAATGTTGCAGATGAAATACAAGTTCTTGCATATGGGCTGAACTGATATTTTTGTGTGCTTGTTGTTATTCTGCTTTTAATATTTGCAGAATCATCAAGGAAACGCCGCAGACTAAAACAACACACCAGAACTAGCACCATAACCTCACTGGACTCTCAGCCCAAGCCAGTTAGCAGTACACATGTCATGCCTTCGACACAGCTGTCCCCATGCTCATTTCCATCTCTCACAATGCATAACTCCTCACAATTGATTCCTTCATTTCCTAATTTAAAAATTGCACAGTCATATCCCTTGAATCCACAATCATCAATTTCAGCATGTTCAAACTCAGATCCTTTAATTTCACAATCAACAGTCGCCGAATTATCAAACTCAACTTTTCCCAACACTCCTTTGTCGAGCCCACCTCTCTCAAATCTTGATGATTTACATGGCATGGAAAACGACATTTTCCTTGACACTACTTTTGTTGCTCAATTCGTTCCATTGGTGAGTTATCTGTTTTCTCCTCGACAAATGGATTGTTAACATTTTGAGGTAAAATCTGCATTCAGTTAGACAAGTTAATTTATCCCACGTTTTAGAGACTTCAAAATGTTTTCCAATTTTATGAAGATGGCAGCCAAAGATATGACTCAAAACCTATTTTTATAAGTGTTAGTGCAAACAGGAATTACTTAAACTCTGACTAGGATTGTAAACAAAATACAATTAGTATAGCAAAAAACACGCGCATGCGGAGAATTTCTTACAGCTTTAATATTCTTCAATGTCAAAAAATTCTCTCATGCACTTTTGCTTTGTAATTGTTTAATTAAATTTCTTATACAAGTTTATTCTCTTTCTAATTTTATTTTAACTTAAAATCAAAAAGCTATGGAAACGAGTAAAACAACCAAAAAATTCACATACAAAGACTTTCCGCTATAATACGAACCACTTGATGATACTTGAACGCCCATCTGTTGACTTCAAATGTTTAACGTTAACTGAAAGTTTAACAGTAGTGCGCAGGAAGAAACAGAGGGAAAATGTCCTAAAGATACACTCTCCAATAACTATGTATTATGACACAGTACAAAAATTTAATTAAAAGCAGGAAATCACCGTCTCGTGTGTCACAAGTGTCATCAAAGATTTTAAAATAAGTAAATAGTAATGCTTGGTGTCATTCTGTCAAGTTTAGGCCAATAATTTGCTGTGTGAGACATGTTAGGTTGTGTGTCTCCTCATTCGTTTATTCGCAAAAATAAAAAGAATATAAATCCTGTTCCACAAAATTAAACCAAGGTCTAGTCAAATGTTTTACTTACAAATACTATTTCAGCTAATACTGTAAGTAAATCTTTTGCTGAAATTATTGCAAATTTAAATTGTAATCATACAAAAGCCTGTTTTCTAACAAAAACCTATCTGCAAAAATTGACAAAAAACGGCAAATCGCTAATACTTTTGCTAGTAATTTTTTGGCACGAGAATGACATGACAGACAGTAAACCAATCAAATGTTTATTCATTACAGAAATCGTCACCAATTGTGGAGATGTCTGGGAATGACACGTCAATCTGTCTTGCTACTCTGTCCGGAGATTCTTCACAGATAAGGCAAAGGGACGATTCTGGTTACCAGGCTCAATACTCTCATTATTATGGTAAGAAAGAGCCTAATAAGAGTGTAATTTCAAAATGTTGAGTAGTGGCTGTCATTTACCCTTAAATGGCAGGTTCTTGTTTTTGAGTGTTACATTAAGGATATTTAAGAAACAACTGAAAATTAAATATAAGTACCATAGCTGTTATATCGCAATTGTTCATGACATTTTACAGTAAAGGATTGAGGAAAACATTCTGGTAAAAGTAGTATTTGTGTGTAAGCTGCAGAAATAATTTTCTGTCATAATTTTATTTGCTCATAATGGAGAGTAAAGTTTGAGATCCACATTAACACATTGTCAGTGGCAGACAAACTCCGCTGTATCCTGGCTGTTCTTGTCGGTACATGTCTCGGTGTTGCAGTGAAGGTGTTAACAACATATTCTATAGCAAGAGATGTATCACAGTTTTACACTTTGACTGCGACAGACAGTCTCTGCTACTATCCTGCTTGTTCTAAAGTCGGTATATGTCTCGGTGTTGCAGTGAAGGTGTTAACAATGTATTCTATAGCAAGAGATGTATCAAAGTTTTACACATTGACTGCCACAGACAGTCTCTGCTACTATCCTGGCTGTTCTTGTCGGTACATGTCTCGGTGTTGCAGTGAAGGTGTTAACAATATATTCTATAGTAAGAGATGTATCATAGTTTTACACTTTGACTGCGACAGACAGTCTCTGCTACTATCCTGGCTGTTCTTGTCGGTACATGTCTCGGTGTTGCAGTGAAGGTGTTAACAATGTATTCTATAGCAAGAGATGTATCAAAGTTTTACACATTGACTGCCACAGACAGTCTCTGCTACTATCCTGGCTGTTCTTGTCGGTACATGTCTCGGTGTTGCAGTGAAGGTGTTAACAATATATTCTATAGCAAGAGATGTATCATAGTTTTACACTTTGACTGCGACAGACAGTCTCTGCTACTATCCTGGCTGTTCTTGTCGGTACATGTCTCGGTGTTGCAGTGAAGGTGTTAACAATATATTCTATAGCAAGAGATGTATCATAGTTTTACACTTTGACTGCGACAGACAGTCTCTGCTACTATCCTGGCTGTTCTAAAGTCGGTACATGTCTCGGTGTTGCAGTGAAGGTGTTAACAATATATTCTATAGCATGAGATGTATCATAGTTTTACACTTTGACTGCGACAGACAGTCTCTGCTACTATCCTGGCTGTTCTTGTCGGTACATGTCTCGGTGTTGCAGTGTAAGGTGTTTTGTTAACAATATATTCTATAGCATGAGATGTATCATAGTTTTACACATTGACTGCGACAGACAGTCTCTGCTACTATCCTGGCTGTTCTTGTCGGTACATGTCTCGGTGTTGCAGTGAAGGTGTTAACAACATATTCTATAGCAAGAGATGTATCATAGTTTTACACTTTGACTGCGACAGACAGTCTCTGCTACTATCCTGGCTGTTCTTGTCGGTACATGTCTCGGTGTTGCAGTGAAGGTGTTAACAATATATTCTATAGCAAGAGATGTATCATAGTTTTACACTTTGACTGCGACAGACAGTCTCTGCTACTATCCTGGCTGTTCTTGTCGGTACATGTCTCGGTGTTGCAGTGAAGGTGTTAACAACATATTCTATAGCAAGAGATGTATCATAGTTTTACACATTGACTGCGACAGACAGTCTCTGCTACTATCCTGGCTGTTCTTAAAGTCGGTACATGTCTCGGTGTTGCAGTGAAGGTGTTAACAACATATTCTATAGCAAGAGATGTATCATAGTTTTACACTTTGACTGCGACAGACAGTCTCTGCTACTATCCTGCTTGTTCTAAAGTCGGTATATGTCTCGGTTGTTGCAGTGAAGGTGTTAACAATATATTCTATAGCAAGAGATGTATCATAGTTTTACACTTTGACTGCGACAGACAGTCTCTGCTACTATCCTGGCTGTTCTTGTCGGTACATGTCTCGGTGTTGCAGTGAAGGTGTTAACAACATATTCTATAGCAAGAGATGTATCATAGTTTTACACTTTGACTGCGACAGACAGTCTCTGCTACTATCCTGGCTGTTCTTGTCGGTACATGTCTCGGTGTTGCAGTGAAGGTGTTAACAACATATTCTGTAGCATGAGATGTATCATAGTTTTACACTTTGACTGCGACAGACAGTCTCTGCTACTATCCTGGCTGTTCTTGTCGGTACATGTCTCGGTGTTGCAGTGAAGGTGTTAACAACATATTCTGTAGCATGAGATATATCATAGTTTTACACTTTGACTGCGACAGACAGTCTCTGCTACTATCCTGGCTGTTCTTGTCGGTACATGTCTCGGTGTTGCAGTAAAGGTGTTAACAACATATTCTGTAGCATGAGATATATCATAGTTTTACACTTTGACTGCGACAGACAGTCTCTGCTACTATCCTGCTTGTTCTAAAGTCGGTATATGTCTCGGTGTTGCAGTGAAGGTGTTAACAACATATTCTGTAGCATGAGATGTATCATAGTTTTACACTTTGACTGCGACAGACAGTCTCTGCTACTATCCTGCTTGTTCTAAAGTCGGTATATGTCTCGGTGTTGCAGTGAAGGTGTTAGCAACATATTCTATAGCAAGAGATGTATCATAGTCAAACACTTTGACTGCGACAGACAGTCTCTGCTACTATCCTGCTTGTTCTAAAGTTGGTATATGTCTCGGTGTTGCAGTGAAGGTGTTAGCAATGTATTCTGTAGCAAGAGATGTATCATAGTCAAACACATTCACTGCGACAGACAGTCTCTGCTACTATCCTGCTTGTTCTAAAGTTGGTATATGTCTCGGTGTTGCAGTGAAGGTGTTAGCAATGTATTCTATAGCAAGAGATGTATCATAGTTTTACACATTGACTGCGACAGACAGTCTCTGCTACTATCCTGCTTGTTCTAAAGTCGGTATATGTCTCGGTGTTGCGTGAAGGTGTTAATAACATATTCTGTAGCAAGAGGTGTATCATAGTTTTTACACTTTGACTGTAACAGACAGTCTCTGCTACTATCCTGCTTGTTCTAAAGTCGGTATATGTCTCGGTGTTGCAGTGAAGGTGTTAACAACGTATTCTATAGCAAGAGGTGTATCATAGTTTTACACTTTGACTGCGACAGACAGTCTCTGCTACTATCCTGCTTGTTCTAAAGTCGGTATATGTCTCGGTGTTGCGTGAAGGTGTTAATAACGTATTCTGTAGCAAGAGGTGTATCATAGTTTTACACATTGACTGCGACAGACAGTCTCTGCTACTATCCTTCTTGTTCTAAAGTCGGTATATGTCTTGGTGTTGCGTGAAGGTGTTAATAACGTATTCTGTAGCAAGAGGTGTATCATAGTTTTAAACTTTGATTGTGACAGACAGTCTCTGCTACTATCCTGCTTGTTCTAAAGTCGGTATATGTCTCGGTGTTGCAGTGAAGGTGTTAATAACGTATTCTGTAGCAAGAGGTGTATCATAGTTTTACACATTGACTGCGACAGACAGTCTCTGCTACTATCCTTCTTGTTCTAAAGTCGGTATATGTCTCGGTGTTGCGTGAAGGTGTTAATAACGTATTCTGTAGCAAGAGGTGTATCATAGTTTTACACTTTGACTGCGACAGACAGTCTCTGCTACTATCCTGCTTGTTCTAAAGTCGGTATATGTCTTGGTGTTACGTGAAGGTGTTAATAACGTATTCTGTAGCAAGAGGTGTATCATAGTTTTACACTTTGACTGCGACAGACAGTCTCTGCTACTATCCTGCTTGTTCTAAAGTCGGTATATGTCTCGGTGTTGCAGTGAAGGTGTTAACAACGTATTCTATAGCAAGAGATGTATCATAGTTTTACACATTCACTGCGACAGACAGTCTCTGCTACTATCCTACTTGTTCTAAAAGTTGGTATATGTCTTGGTGTTACGTGAAGTGAAGGTGTTAATAACGTATTCTGTAGCAAGAGGTGTATCATAGTTTTACACTTTGACTGCGACAGACAGTCTCTGCTACTATCCTGCTTGTTCTAAAGTCGGTATATGTCTCGGTGTTGCGTGAAGGTGTTAATAAACGTATTCTGTAGCAAGAGGTGTATCATAGTTTTACACTTTGATTGTGACAGACAGGTCTCTGCTACTATCCTACTTGTTCTAAAGTCGGTATATGTCTCGGTGTTGCAGTGAAGGTGTTAACAACGTATTCTATAGCAAGAGATGTATCATAGTTTTACACATTCACTGCGACAGGACAGTCTCTGCTACTATCCTACTTGTTCTAAAGTCGGTATATGTCTCGGTGTTTGCAGTGAAGGTGTTAACAATATATTCTATAGCAAGAGATGTATCATAGTTTTACACTTTTGACTGTGACAGACGGTCTCTGCTACTATCCTGGCTGTTCTAAAGTCGGTATATGTCTCGGTGTTGCAGTGAAGGTGTTAACAACGTATTCTATAGCAAGAGATGTATCATAGTTTTACACATTGACTGCGACAGACAGTCTCTGCTACTATCCTACTTGTTCTAAAGTCGGTATATGTCTTCGGTGTTGCAGTGAAGGTGTTAACAACGTATTCTGTAGCAAGAGGTGTATCATAGTTTTACACTTTGACTGCGACAGACAGTCTCTGCTACTATCCTGCTTGTTCTAAAGTCGGTATATGTCTCGGTGTTGCAGTGAATGGTGTTAATAACGAATTCTGTGTAGCATGAGGTGTATCATAGTTTTACACTTTGACTGCGACAGACAGTCTCTGCTACTATCCTTGGCTGTTCTTGTCGGTATATGTCTCGGTGTTGCAGTTAAAGAGTGTTAACAACATATTCTGTAGCATGAGATCATATCATAGTTTTACACTTTGACTGCGACAGGAAAAGTCTCTGCTTACTATCCTGATTCTGCTTTGTCTAGTCGGTATATGTCTCGGTGTTGCGTAAAGGTGTTTTAATAAACATATCTGTAGGCTGTAGGATATATCATTAGTTTTACACATTGACGCCGACAGACAGTCTCTGCTTACTATCCTTTTGTTCTAAAGTCGGTATATGTCTCGGTGTTGCGTTTGAAGGTGTTTAATAAACTTATTCGTGTAGCATGAGATGTATCATAGTTTTACAACTTTGACTGCGAACAGACAGGCCTCTGCTACTATCCTGCTTGTTCTAAAGTGGTATATGTCTCGGTGTTGACGTGAAGGTGTTAGCAACGTATTCTATAGCAAGAGATCGTATCATAGTCAAACACATTCACTGCGACAGACAGGTCTCTGCTTACTATCCTGCTTGTTCTAAAGTCGGTATATGTCTCGGTGTTGCAGTGAAGGTGTTAACATACGTATTCTGTAGCAAGAGATGTATCATAGTTTTACACATTCACTGCGGACAGACAGTCTCTGCTACTATCCTGCTTGTTCTAAAGTCGGTATATGTCTTGGTGTTGCAGTGAAGGTGTTAACTTCGTATTCTATAGCAAGAGGTGTATCATAGTTTTAAACACTTTGATTGTGACAGACAGTCTCTGCTACTATCCTGCTTGTTCTAAAGTCGGTATATGTCTCGGTGTTGCAGTGAAGGTGTTAATAACGTATTCTGTAGCAAGAGATGTATCATAGTTTTACACATTGACTGCGACAGACCAGTCTCTGCTACTATCCTACTTGTTCTAAAGTCGGTATATGTCTCGGTGTTGCAGTGAAGGTGTTAATAACGTATTCTGTAGCAAGAGGTGTATCATAGTTTAACACTTTCACTGCGACAGACAGTCTCTGCTACTATCCTGCTTGTTCTAAAGTCGGTAATATGTCTCTCGGTGTTGCAGTGAAGGTGTTAACAACGTATTCTATCAGCAAGAGATGTATCATAGTTTTACACATTCACTGCGACAGACAGTCTCTGGCTACTATCCTACTTGTTCTAAAGTCGGTATATGTCTTGGTGTTGCAGTGAAGGTGTTTTAACTAATATTCTGTAGCAAGAGGTGATGTTATCATAGTCAAACACTTTCACTGTGACAGACAGTCTCTGCTACTATCCTGCTTGTTCTAAAGTCGGTATTATGTCTCGGTGTGTTGCAAGTGAAAGGTGTTAAACAAATTGTATTCTATAGCAAGAGGTGTATCATAGTTTTACACTTTGTCTGTGTGTGACAGACAGTCTCTGCTACTATCCTACTTGTTCTAAAGTCGGTTATATGTCTTGGTGTTGCAGTGAAGGTGTTAACTACGTATTCTATAGCCAAGAGATGTTATCATAGTCAAACTCATTCACTGCGACAGACAGTCTCTGCTACTATTCTACTTGTTCTAAAGTCGGTATATGTCTTGGTTGTTGCAGTGAAAGGGGTTAA
>NW_025784088.1:0-17961 GCF_021130785.1 Homalodisca vitripennis
AAACGTAAATTATTCTTTGGATGATAATTTCTATTATCAGTTTTAGTCATCATGTGCACTATTTATGATATATTAAACGCCTCTCTACTAAAATCTCAGCCTAACTAATTTAGTAACACACAATAGTTAATACAAATCAAAAAGGATATCGAAACTAACAAAAAACATTAAGTGGTTTTCTATGGGAAATCCGGTAACAATTATTGCTTTGGGAAAAATTATTCCTTATTCAGTGTTTAAGTCAACATTTGTACTATTTATGTCATACATTAATAACGCCTTCTAACTAAATCTCAGCAATCTAATAGTTAACAACACAATATTAATACAAATCAAAAAAGATATTCGAAAACTAACAAAAACATTAATGTGGTTTCCTAGGAAAACGTAAAATTATTTTGTTTGGAAAATAATTTTATTCAAGGCTGTTTAGATCCACAATTGTTCTATTTATAATATATTAAAACGTCTTCTTACTAATATCTCAGCTAAAATAATAGTAAACCACAAACAATAGTTAATACAAATCAAAAGATATCGAAACTAACAAAACATTATGTGGTTTCCTAGGAAACGTAAATTAATTCTTTTGGAAATATTTTTATTCAGTTTTAGTCACATGTGGTAACTTAATTTTATGATATTAACATTAAAACGCTATCTACTAGAAATCTCAGCAATCCTAATAGCTTAACTACACTATATTGAATACAAAAAAAAAATTAAAAAAGATATCGGAAACAAACAAAACATCTAAGTGCTGGTTTCCTAGGTAACGTAAATTTAATTATTTGGAAAAAACATATTTTTAATTCAATTTCAAAGCTCAACATTGTAATCTATTTTATGATGTATATAAAAAACGCCTTCTAACATAAAATCTTCAGCCTACCTAATAGTAACACAAGTAATAGTTAGTACAAATCAAAAGATATCGAAACTAACAAAACATTAAGTGGTTTCCTAGGAAACGTAAATTATTATTTGGAAAATTATTTTATTCAGTTTTAGCTACATTGTACTATTTATGTTATAATAAACGTCTTCTACTAAATCTCAGCTATATCTAATAGTAACACACAATAGTTAATACAAATCAAAAGATATCGAAACTAACAAAACATTATGTGGTTTACTAGGAAACGTTAATTATTCTTTGGAAAATTATTTTATTCAGTTTTAGTCACAAATTGTACTATTTATTATACATTAAACGTCATCTACTAAATCTCAGCAATCTTAAATAGTAACACACACTAATGTTGTATACAAATTAAAAGATATCGAAACTAACAAAACATTAAGTGGTTTCCTAGGAAATGTAAATTATTCTTTGGAAAATTATTTCTATTCAGTTTTAGCCACATTGTACTATTTATTATATAATAAACGCCTTCTACTAAATCTCAGATACCTAATAGTAACACACTATAGTTAATACAAATCAAAAGATATCGAAAACTAACAAAACATTAAGTGGTTTCTCAGGAAACGTCAATAATTATTCTTTTGGGAAAATTATTTTTTTCAGTTTTAGTCACATTGTACTATTTATTATACATTAAACGCCATCTACTTAATCTCAGCAATCTAATAGTAACACACAATATTGAATACAAATTCAAAGATATCGAAACTAACAAAACATTAAGTGGTTTCCTAGGAAACGTAAATTATTTTTGGAAAAGAATTTTACTTAGTTTAAGCCACATTGTACTATTTATGTTATAAGAAACGCCTTCTACTAAATCTCAGCTACATAATAGTAACACACTATAGTTAATACAAATCAAAAGATATCGAAACTAACAAAACATTAAGTGGTTTCTCAGGAAACGTTAAATTATTCTTTGGAAAATTATTTTATTCAGTTTTAGTCACATTGTACTATTTATTATACATTAAACGCTTTCTACTAAATCTTAGCGATCTAATAGTAACACACCATATTAAATACATATTAAAAGATATTAAAACTAACAAAACATTAAGTGGTTTCCTAGGAAACGTAAATTATTTTTTGGAAAATAATTTTACTCAGCTTTAGTCACATTGTACTCATTTATAATATATTTAACGTCTTCTACTAAATCTCAGCTAATTAATAGTAACACACAATAGTTAATACAAATCAAAAAGATATCGAAACTAACAAAACCTTAAGTGGTTTCTTAGGAAACGTAAATTATTCTTTGGAAAATTATTTTATTCAGATTTAGTCACATTGTACTATTTATTATACATTAAACACCATCTTTTAAATCTCAGCATTCTAATGGTAACACCACTATTGTTAATACAAATCAAAAGATATCGAAACTAACAAAACATTATGTGATTTCCTAGGAAACGTAAATTATACTTTAGAATTTTATTTTATTCAGTTTTAGTCACATTTACTATTTATGTATATAAAACGCCTTCTACTAAATCTTTGCTACCTAATAGTTCACACTATTGTTAATATAAATCAAAAGATATTCGAAACTAACAAAACATTAAGTGGTTTCCTAAGAAACGTAAAATATTCTTTGAAAAATTATTTTATTCAGCTTTAGTCACATTATACTATTTATTATATATTAAACGCCTTCTACTAAATCTCAGCTATCATATAGTAACAACACAATAGTTAATACAAATCAAAATATATCGAAACTAACAAAACCTTAAGTGGTTTCCTAGGAAACGTAAATTATTTTTTTGGAAAATAATTTTACTCAGTTTAAGCCACATTGTACTATTTATGTTATAAGAAACGCCTTCTAACTAAATCTCAGCGTACCCTAATAGTAACACCACATATTTGTTAATACAAATCAAAAGATATCGGAATACTAACAAAACATTAAGTGGTTTCCTTGGAATACGTAAATTATTCTTTGAAAAGTTAATTTTATTCAATTTAAGCTACATTGTACTATTTATGATATAATAAACGCCTTCTACTAAATCTCAGCTAACCTAATGGTTAAGTCACTATAGTTTCAATACAAATCAAAAGATATTCGAAAAACTAAACAAAACATTAAGTGGGTATTTCTCAGGAAACGTAAATTATTCTTTGGAAAATTATTTTTATTCGAGTTTTAGTCACATTGTGACTATTTAATTATACATTAAACGCCTTTCTACTTAAATCTTAACGATCTAATAGATAACACTACCATATTATATACATATTAAAAATGATATTAAAACTAACAAAACATTTAAGTGGTTTCCTAGGAGAAAGCGTAAATTATTCTTTGGAAATATATAATTTTAATTCAGCTTTAGTCACATTATACATATTTATGATATATTTAAACGTTCTTGTCTACTAAATCTCAGCTAACTTAAATAGTAACCACACAATAGTTAATACAAATCCAAAAGTATATCGAAACTAACCAAGAACCTTAAGTGGATTCCTAGGGAACGTAAAATAATTATTCTTTGGAAATATTATTTTATTCGGTTTTAGCTCACATTATACTATGTATTATAAATTAAACGCCATCTACTAAATCTCCACCAATCTTATAGTAACACACTATAGTGGAATACAAATTAAAAAGATATTGAAACTGAAACTAAACAAAACATTATTAAGTGGTTTCCTAGAGAAACGTAAAATATTCTTTGGATATATAATTTAATTATTCAGTTTTAGTCACATTATACTATGTATTTTATGATATATCTAAACGTCTTCTACTAAATCTCAGCTATCTTATAGTAACACACAATAGTTAATACAAATTAAAAAAGATATCGAAAGCAACAAAACATTAAGTGGTTTTCTAGGAAACGTAAATTATTTTTTGGAAAATTATATTTATTTAGTTTTTGTCACATTGTACTATGTATTATTCATTAAAACGCGATCTTACTAAATCTCAGCAATCTGAATATTAACACACTATATTTAATAGAAATTAAAAGATATTGAAAATAACAAAACATTAAGTAGTTTCCTAGAAAACGTAAGTGCATGTCTTTAAGTGTTAGTGAAGTTGGAATACAACATGTAGGTTGTGATTCCTGATTCAGGCGTGCCACAACGCTTTAGTAAGATTTTGTTTTGTTTATTTTAACCTAGTTTGTAATTATGTATTAGGTTAGTTCTTTTAACCTGAAGAAAAGAGATCAGATTGCAGATCTCGAAACGGTCGTGTTACTTGTTTTTTCTTGTTTCACTTTACGATGGGCAAATGTCTCGGAAAAAATCCTGTTTCCTTCACAATCCTTCCATCGTCAAAAATAAAACCTTCAAACAAAGAATTGGATTCTCGGTACGCACCTGAACCAGTAAACAAATCAAAGTCCTTGAGAGCTTGCATCTTAAATTTAAACTAAACACATTAATCATTTAACTTTCTTGCATAAATGTAAGGTTGAAAGACCTTATGCCTATGAGGGTTAGCTCTAAAAAACTCCTTTTCATAGTAGGAAAGCCAGTTAAATTTTGTCTTCTGCTTCTAAATCTTTACTTAAAGAAAGGAATTTGCATATCATCATCGTTGAAAATTACCTCTTCCAAAAAATAGTATTGAGTGTATAAAAAATGAATTAAAAACACTGATCGGTACAGAATTCAACAACCATTCTCAGAAAGCATACAAAATAGATGTATAAAAGTTCCTGAAAACAGATAAGAAAAAGAAAATCTCCAAACTGGAAAAAATTAGGCCTAAAAATTGTGATTTGCCTAAGGATGGCAACGTGAATACGGAGGCAAATTAATAAAAACGTAATCAATCTCTCTTCGAAAATCCTGAATGAAGCGGAAATTTCAGTATTATCACGGGTTTAAACTTTTCTGTGGCACAAAAATCGGTAAAGGCACTGGATTTCGTAACTGGAATTGAGTCGGCTGTTTCACAGTTACCTGAGGCACAGGGTGACCGCTTCCGCTGCGAGGCCAGTCCTTTTAATCAGAAAAATTCCTCCCACAAAACCCAATTGTAACAATAGAGGAGAAAAAGGCCTGTCGATCATTGGGAAAGATGACACGGTCACAAATCTTTTACCTGCCGACAAAGGGCCAACGCTACTGTGGTACTTGACTCAGTTTAGCGTATAAAGAAAAGATTGCGGAAACTTTAAATACTGGCTAATATACAGTTTTAAATAAAGACCCGACTGATTCATTTGAACGCAAAGTAGCAAACACCTTAAGAAAACATTAAGAATTTTTTTCTGATGAAATTTAGATCTAAATTAACTCCTCACCACTCCAAAATCCCCCATATGTATGGCCTTCCCAAAATCCACAAAAACTACCATCCCTCTCCGGCACATTCATTAGTTTCTCGTGATTCACCTTGCTTGGAATTGTCTAAAGTCCTCTTGGACATCTTATCACCATTGGTTAGAAAAACTGACCTCTTTCATCAAAAATTCCAGGGATTTCGTAGAGAAGTCAAAATCCTTAAGATTGGACTTGAAACTGTACCTAACTGGTAAGTTTTTGATGTCGAAAGTCTATTTACAAATATGTACAAGTTCCAGAAATATTCTCGGAATTATTAATTCCACGTCTCAAAGAAAGACCATACATTAAAGGATTAGAACTAAACTTCCCGTGCCAGTAATTTATGGGAACTGTTAGAACTATGCACTCAATTTTTGCCCCAATTATTTTGAGTTAGAGGGTAAAATTTATCCGTCAAGATGAGGGGATGGCAATAGGGTTCTCCACTGTCTCATATTTTCGCCCATATCTTTATGGAGGAATTCGAGCGAAAAGGCTTTGGCACTTCAGCTCAGTTTCAAACCGAAGATTTGGTGGGTGAGGTATGTGGATGATACCTTTGTCTATTTTTTCTCATGGAGACCGAGACATTGAATTAAATAATTTTTTTGAATCACATTAATAGTATTTCTCCTTCCATCCGCCTCACAATGGAAGTGGAAGTCCAAAACAAGCTTCCCTTTTTGGATGTGTGTGTATTAAGAGATAGGGATGTCCTTTACGACAACTGTTTATTTCGAAAGATAAACACACACAGAAAAATATTTAAAGATTATCAATCCAACCATCAAAAAATCTGTCAAAGAAGGAGCTAGGCCTTACTCGGTTGTTTGATTGTGCAAAGAGCTTGTGCTCCGATAAAGATGGACTAAAAGAAGAATTTAAGAAAATTGGAATCGGATCTCAGAAGCCAATGGATACCCTCAATTAGAAATTAATAAGTGGCAAAAACGAACCAGAAGAATCATTCCTGAGTCAGGAAAAAACAGAATTGTGATAAATTTGCGTTTATGTCAATCCCTTATGTGCCGGGATTCTCGGAGAAATATTAGAAGGAGTAGGGCTAGAAAGTACAACATTAGAACCGCGTGTTAAAACAACACAACACTCTTAGACAAAAGTCTCGTAAAAAACAAAACCAAAATAAATGGCACACAGGATTCCAAAAAACTGTGTTTACAGTATAAAATGTTGCTGAAATAGGGGAAGTACATAGGCGAGACAAAAAGACCTAATCAAAACATAAGGATAAAAGAACACAAAGAAAACACGAGAAAGGGTTTCACAGAAAAGTCATAATTTGCCACACCATTGTTGACGTCCGAAAAGACCATCATATGAATTGGGATGAAGCCCACATAATACATCGGGAACCAACATTTCTTCCAAAAGGAAATTAATTGGAGGCAACATACATTTAAATTGGCAGACCAACCCTATCAGTCAACCCATCAGTCGAGATTAGGCCGCTTTGGTTGCCAATTCTAAAAAATGAAACTAAAGAGAATACCAAAAAGTATTCAAAAACGGATCGGATATTTGCAATAAACCAATGCGGCAGTCACAATAATGGTTTTAAGAAGAGTTCATCTCGCATGAAACCTAAATAATAACGAAATGGGTGGGCCCATTCCTGTTCCCCTTCCCTTGTATTTTTTCCGCCATCTTGTTTTAGCCGGCCGTCACGATTACCATTGGCTCCACCCCTCTGGTCAGTCGTAAATGGTTTTAGTAGACGAGTGAAGACATATTGTGACCTGTATTTCCGTAATTGGTTAGTTTTAGTTTTTGAATGATTGGTGTTTTTGTATGGTTTTTTATTAAGTGCATGTCTTTAGTGTTAGTGAAGTTGGACATAACAACATGTAGGTTGTTGATTCCTGACTCAGGCGTTATGGCCACAACGCTTTAGAGTAAGATCTTGTTTATTTTAAAACCTAGATTTTGGTAATTATGTATTAGGTTAGTTTCTTTACCTGTAGAAGAGATCAGATTGCAGATCCTCGAAAACGTAGTGTTACTGTTTTTCTTGTTTCACTTAACGGATGGCAAATGTCCGGAGAAAAATCCTGTTTCCATTCACAATCCTTCCATCGTCAAAAATAACCTTTCAAACAAAGAATTGATTTCTCGGCTACGGACCCGGAACCAGTAAAACAAATCAAAGACCTTGAGAGCTTGCATCTTAAATTAACTAAATCACATTAAATCATTTAAACTTTCTATGCATAAAAATTGTAAGGTTGAAGAACCTTATGCCTATAGGGTTAACTCTAAAAAAAACCTCCTTTTCATAAGTGAGGAAAGCCAGTCAAAATTTTGTCTTTCTGCTTCTAAATCTTTACTTAAAGAAAGAATTGGCAATATCATCATCGTGAAAAATACCTCCTCCAACAATAGTATTGAGTGTATAAAAAACTGAATTAAAAACACTGATCGGTTATCAGAATTCAACAACATTCTCGAAAGCAACCAAAATTAGATGTTATAAAAGTTTCTGAAACAGATAAGAAAAAAGAAAATCCTCCAAACTGAGAAAAAAATTATGGCCTAAAAAATGTGATTTGCCTAAGGATTGGCAACGTGAATACGGATGGCAAATAATAAAAACGTAAATCAATCTCTCTTCGAAAATCCTGCAATATGAAGCGGAAATATCAGTATTATCCAAGGTGTTTAAAAACTTTGTTCTGTGGCACAAAAATCGGTAAAGGCACTGGATTTCGTAACTCGGAATTGAAGTCGGGCTGTTTTCATCAACAGTTACCTGAGGAACAGGGTGACCGCTTCCGCTCCCCCTCACTGCGAGGCCAGTCTTTTACTCAGAAAAAATTCCTCCCACAAAACCCCAATTTAAAACAATAGAGGAGAAAAAGGCCAGGTCGAACCATGGGAAAGATGACACGGTCAAATCTTAGCCTGCCGACAAAGGGCAACGCTACAGTGGTACTTGACTCAAGTAGCGTATAAAGAAAAGATTGCGGAAACTTTACAGATACTGGCAAATATACAGTTTTTAAATAAAGACCCGACTGATGTCATTTGAACGCAAAGTATGCAAACACCTTAAAGAAAAACATTAAAGAATTTTTTTCTAGATAAATTTAGATAAAATTAACTCCTTCACCACTCCTCATAAAATCCCCCATATGTTATGGCGCTTCCCAAAATCCACCAAACCTGTCCATCCCTCTCCGGCCCATCATATAATGTTGCTCGGGATTCACCTTGCAGGGAATTGTTCTAAAGTTCATCTTGGACATCTTAAACACCATTGGTAGGTCCAAATCTGACTCTTTCATCAAAAATTCAAGGGATTTCGTAGAGGAAGTCAAAATCCCTAAAGTTGGACTCGAAACTGACAAACTGGAAAGTTTTTGAGTGTCGAAAAGTCTATTTACAAATGTACCAGTTCCAGAAAACACTCGGAATTATAAGAATCACCGTCTCAAAGAAGACCAATCATTAAAAGGATAGAACTAAACTTCCCGTTGCCATTAATTATGGAAACTGTTTTAGAACTATGCACTCAATGCAAATTATTTTGAGGTTAGAGGGTTAAAATTTACCGTCAAGATGAGGGGGATGGCAATGGGTTCTCCACTGTCTCACTATGTTTCGCCAATATCTTTATGGAGGAAGTTCGAGCGAAAAGCTTTGGCTTCAGCTCAGTTCAAACCGAAGGATTTGGATGGAGGTATGTGGATGATTACCATTTGTTATTTTTTTTCATGGAGACATTGTATTAAATAAAATTTTTTTTGAATCACATTTTATAGTATTTCTCCTTCCATCCGCCTCACAATGGTAGTGGAAGTCCAAAACAAGCTTCCCTTTTTGGATGTGTGTGTAATAAGAGATAGGGATGTTCTTATGACAACTGTTTTTTTCGAATAATAACACACACAGGAAAATATGTTAAATTATCAATCCAACCATCAAAAAATCTGTCAAGGAAGGAGTAGACTACTCGTTGTTTGATAGAGCAAAGAGCTTCGTTGTCAGAATAAAGATGGACTAAAAGAAGAATATTAAGAAAATTGAATCGGATCTCAGAAAGCAATGGATACCCTCAATTTAGTAATTAATCAGTGCAAACGAAACCAGGAGAAGAATCATTCCTGAGTCAGAAAAACAGAATTGTGATAAATTTGCGTTTATGTCAATCCCTTATGTGCCGGGATTATCGGAAGAATATTAGGGAAGAGTAGGTAGAAAGTACAACATTAGAACCGCGTTTAAAACACACAACACTCTTAGACAAAGTCTCGTAAAAACAAAAACCAAAAAATGGCACACAGGATTCCCAAAAACTGTGTTTACAGTATAAATGGTAGCTGCAAATAGGGAAATACATAGGGCGAGACAAAAAGACCCATAAACACTAAGGATTTAAAAGAACACAAAGAAAACACGAGAAAGGGTTTCACAGAAATGTCACAAATTGCACACCATTTGTTGGTCCGAAGACCCATCATATGAAATTGGGATGATGCCCACATAATACATCGGGAACCACCATTTCTTCAAAAGGAAATTAAGTGAGGCAAAACTACATTAAATTGGGCAGACAAACCAATCAGTCAACCAATTCTTTCGAGGATTAGGCCGCTTTTGGTGCCAACTTTTCTACAATAAAATGAAATAAGAGAGAATACCCAAGTATCAGAAACGGGATCGGATATTTGCAATAAACCAAAGGCGGTGTAAACATATGGGGTTTTAAGAAGTTCATCTCGCATGAAACCAATAATAACGAAAGGGCCCATTCCTGTTCCCCTTCCCTTGTATTTCCGCCATCTTGTTTTAGCCGGCCGTCACGATTTCCATTGGCTAACCCCTCTGGTCAAACCGGGGTGAGCGCGCCTCCGGGGCGAGGCGCCGCTCCCCGGCCCCGCCGGTTGTGTCCCCCAGAAGTGGCCGCCGGTGCTTTCGCCCGGCGACCGACTCCGTCCGTTTCTCGCCTGCGTGGCCCGGGCTCCCGTAACACGCGAGGCTTCCTCGCGTCTCTCCGGGCCGCACATTCTTCGTAGCCGGCGCGCCTCTCCACCACACGTATCCTCATACTCGTGCGCCGTAGCGCCGCCGTCGTCCCGTCCGTCTCCGACGCTGCGTGGTAGGGCGTCGTCGACCACCCCGTTCGCACCCGCGTGGCGCCGTGTAAATCGTTCCCCTACTGTCTCGCGGGAGGCTCCCGTCGCTGTCTCGCGTTCACGGCCGCGCGTACCGCCCTTAGCTGCACGCCGTCACCCGGGTTTCCTTCGGCTCAGGCTCTGACTTCGGCGATGCTTGCCCGTCAGATCCCCGCGCTCACCGGTACTCGCCACGGTCTCGTCCGGTCTGTCGTCACCCCCTCCCCCGTCTCCCGTTCGGGGCCCGGCCGTTCTCTTGTCGTAGCCCGGGGTCGTCGGACGTGTACCCCTCAGGCGTCCGGCTCTCCCGTCCGTCCGTCGGACCTCGTACCGTATGAGTTGGCGTCCGTAATCATCCACTTCCTCTCGTTAGTCTTCCCGGCGCTTCGACTAAGTGCCGCGTCCATCGTGGGCCCGTAATAGTCGTCTCCCGGCGTCCCCACCGCTCCGTCGCGGTCAGAGCCGGATCGGCGTCCATCACATCGTAGCATCGCAGCCGACCGTAAGCTCCCGGTAAACCATCTCATGGACCGTTCCCGCTTCCGTTCTGCTCTTTGCGCCGCCATCGTCGGTCCGTACCCCAGTCCCGCTCCAGTTCCTCCCACCTCGTGCCGCGGGCCCTTCCTCCCGCCCAAAGCTTCTTCTCTTATCCTCGCGCACGTGCGTCTCGACGTTCCTGCTCCGTAATATGTCTCCACGGTGTCGTCGTAGTTCGTTACGGTCCGTGTTCCCCGGCACCCGTTAATGTCCCCCGTGTTGCATCCCTGCGCGTATCGTCGTCCTCACTACCGCCGCTCTCTCCGTTAATGGTTAGTTGACGAGTGAAGACATATTGTGACCTGTATTCCGTAGTTTAGTTTAATGATTGGTGTTTTGTATGGTTTTTTATTAAGTGCATGTCTTTAGTGTTAGTGAAGTTGACATTACAACATGTAGCGTTGTGATTCCTTGGACTTCAGGAGTGCCACAACGCTTTAGTAAAGATTTGTTTATTTTAACCTAGTTGGTAGATTATGTATTAGGTTAGTTCTTTACATGGAAGAAGAGATCAGGATGCAGATCTCGAAACGTAGTGTTTACTGTTTTCTTGTTTCACTTAACGATGGCAAATGTCGGAAAAAATCCTGTTTCCTTCACAATCCTTCCTTCGTCAAAAATAAACCTTCAAACACAGAATGTAAATTATTCTTTGGAAAATTATTTTATTCAGTTTTAGTCACATTGTACTATTTATGTTATAATAAACGCCTTCTACTAAATCTCAGCTACCTAATAGTAACACACTATTGTTAATACAAATCAAAAGATATCGAAACTAACAAAACATTAAGTGGTTTCCTAGGAAACGTAAATTATTCTTTGGAAAATTATTTTATTCAGTTTTAGTCACATTGTACTATTTATGATATATTAAACGCCTTCTACTAAATCTCAGCAAACTAATAGTAACACACTATAGGTAATACAAATCAAAAGATATCGAAACTAACAAAACATTAAGTGGTTTCCTAGGAAACGTAAATTATTCTTTGGAAAATTATTTTATTCAATTTAAGTCACATTGTACTATTTATGATATAATAAACGCCTTCTACTAAATCTCAGCTACCTAATAGTAACACACTATAGTTAATACAAATCAAAAGATATCGAAACTAACAAAACATTAAGTGGTTTCTCAGGAAACGTAAATTATTCTTTGGAAAATTATTTTATTCAGTTTTAGTCACATTGTACTATTTATTATACATTAAACGCTATCTACTAAATCTCAGCAATCTAATAGTAACACACCATATTAAATACAAATCAAAAGATATCGAAACTAACAAAACATTAAGTGGTTTCCTAGGAAACGTAAATTATTTTTTGGAAAATAATTTTACTCAGCTTTAGTCACATTGTACTATTTATAATATATTAAACGTCTTCTACTAAATCTCAGCTAATTAATAGTAACACACAATAGTTAATACAAATCAAAAGATATCGAAACTAACAAAACATTAAGTGGTTTCCTAGGAAACGTAAATTATTCTTTGGAAAATTATTTTATTCAGTTTTAGTCACATTGTACTATTTATTATACATTAAACGCCTTCTACTAAATCTCAGCAATCTAATAGTAACACACTATTGTTAATACAAATCAAAAGATATCGAAACTAACAAAACATTAAGTGGTTTCCTAGGAAACGTAAATTATTCTTTGGAAAATTATTTTATTCAGTTTTAGTCACATTGTACTATTTATTATACATTAAACGCTATCTACTAAATCTCAGCAATCTAATAGTAACACACTATATTTAATACAAATCAAAAGATATCGAAACTAACAAAACATTAAGTGGTTTCCTAGGAAACGTAAAATATTCTTTGGAAAATTATTTTATTCAGTTTTAGTCACATTGTACTATTTATGATATATTAAACGCCTTCTACTAAATCTCAGCTAACTAATAGTAACACACAATAGTTAATACAAATCAAAAGATATCGAAACTAACAAAACATTAAGTGGTTTCCTAGGAAACGTAAATTATTCTTTGGAAAATTATTTTATTCAGTTTTAGTCACATTGTACTATTTATTATACATTAAACGCCTTCTACTAAATCTCAGCAATCTAATAGTAACACACTATATTGAATACAAATTAAAAGATATCGAAACTAACAAAACATTAAGTGGTTTCCTAGGAAACGTAAATTATTCTTTGGAAAATTATTTTATTCAGTTTTAGTCACATTGTACTATTTATGATATATTAAACGCCTTCTACTAAATCTCAGCAAACTAATAGTAACACACTATAGTTAATACAAATCAAAAGATATCGAAACTAACAAAACATTAAGTGGTTTCCTAGGAAACGTAAATTATTCTTTGGAAAATTATTTTATTCAGTTTTAGTCACATTGTACTATTTATTATACATTAAACGCCTTCTACTAAATCTCAGCAATCTAATAGTAACACACTATATTGAATACAAATCAAAAGATATCGAAACTAACAAAACATTAAGTGGTTTCCTAGGAAACGTAAATTATTCTTTGGAAAATTATTTTATTCAGTTTTAGTCACATTGTACTATTTATGATATATTAAACGCCTTCTACTAAATCTCAGCTACCTAATAGTAACACACTATAGTTAATACAAATCAAAAGATATCGAAACTAACAAAACATTAAGTGGTTTCCTAGGAAACGTAAATTATTCTTTGGAAAATTATTTTATTCAGTTTTAGTCACATTGTACTATTTATTATACATTAAACGCCTTCTACTAAATCTCAGCAATCTAATAGTAACACACACTATATTGAATACAAATCAAAAGATATCGAAACTAACAAAACATTAAGTGGTTTCCTAGGAAACGTAAATTATTTTTTGGAAAATTATTTTATTCAGTTTAAGTCACATTGTACTATTTATGTTATAAGAAACGCCTTCTACTAAATCTCAGCTTCCTAATAGTAACACACTATTGTTAATACAAATCAAAAGATATCGAAACTAACAAAACATTAAGTGGTTTCCTAGGAAACGTAAATTATTCTTTGGAAAATTATTTTATTCAGTTTTAGTCACATTGTACTATTTATGATATATTAAACGCCTTCTACTAAATCTCAGCAAACTAATAGTAACACACTATTGTTAATACAAATCAAAAGATATCGAAACTAACAAAACATTAAGTGGTTTCCTAGGAAACGTAAATTATTCTTTGGAAAATTATTTTATTCAGTTTTAGTCACATTGTACTATTTATGATATAATAAACGCCTTCTACTAAATCTCAGCTACCTAATAGTAACACACTATAGTTAATACAAATCAAAAGATATCGAAACTAACAAAACATTAAGTGGTTTCCTAGGAAACGTAAATTATTCTTTGGAAAATTATTTTATTCAGTTTTAGTCACATTGTACTATTTATTATATATTAAACGCCTTCTACTAAATCTCAGCAAACTAATAGTAACACACTATAGTTAATACAAATCAAAAGATATCGAAACTAACAAAACATTAAGTGGTTTCCTAGGAAACGTAAATTATTCTTTGGAAAATATTTTTATTCAGTTTTAGTCACATTGTACTATTTATGATATATTAAACGCCTTCTACTAAATCTCAGCTACCTAATAGTAACACACTATAGTTAATACAAATCAAAAGATATCGAAACTAACAAAACATTAAGTGGTTTCCTAGGAAACGTAAATTATTCTTTGGAAAATTATTTTATTCAGTTTTAGTCACATTGTACTATTTATGATATATTAAACGCCTTCTACTAAATCTCAGCTAACTAATAGTAACACACAATAGTTAATACAAATCAAAAGATATCGAAACTAACAAAACATTAAGTGGTTTCCTAGGAAACGTAAATTATTCTTTGGAAAATTATTTTATTCAGTTTTAGTCACATTGTACTATTTATTATACATTAAACGCTATCTACTAAATCTCAGCAATCTAATAGTAACACACTATATTGAATACAAATTAAAAGATATTGAAACTAACAAAACATTAAGTGGTTTCCTAGGAAACGTAAATTATTTTTTGGAAAATAATTTTATTCAGTTTTAGTCACATTGTACTATTTATGTTATATTAAACGCCTTCTACTAAATCTCAGCTAACTAATAGTAACACACTATAGTTAATACAAATCAAAAGATATCGAAACTAACAAAACATTAAGTGGTTTCCTAGGAAACGTAAATTATTCTTTGGAAAATTATTTTATTCAGTTTTAGTCACATTGTACTATTTATGATATATTAAACGCCTTCTACTAAATCTCAGCAAACTAATAGTAACACACTATAGTTAATACAAATCAAAAGATATCGAAACTAACAAAACATTAAGTGGTTTCCTAGGAAACGTAAATTATTCTTTGGAAAATTATTTTATTCAGTTTAAGCCACATTGTACTATTTATGATATAATAAACGCCTTCTACTAAATCTCAGCTACCTAATAGTAACACACTATAGTTAATACAAATCAAAAGATATCGAAACTAACAAAACATTAAGTGGTTTCCTAGGAAACGTAAATTATTCTTTGGAAAATTATTTTATTCAGTTTTAGTCACATTGTACTATTTATTATACATTAAACGCCTTCTACTAAATCTCAGCAATCTAATAGTAACACACTATATTGAATACAAATCAAAAGATATCGAAACTAACAAAACATTAAGTGGTTTCCTAGGAAACGTAAATTATTTTTTGGAAAATTATTTTATTCAGTTTAAGCCACATTGTACTATTTATGTTATAAGAAACGCCTTCTACTAAATCTCAGCTACCTAATAGTAACACACTATAGTTAATACAAATCAAAAGATATCGAAACTAACAAAACATTAAGTGGTTTCTCAGGAAACGTAAATTATTCTTTGGAAAATTATTTTATTCAGTTTTAGTCACATTGTACTATTTATTATACATTAAACGCTATCTACTAAATCTCAGCAATCTAATAGTAACACACTATATTAAATACAAATCAAAAGATATCGAAACTAACAAAACATTAAGTGGTTTCCTAGGAAACGTAAATTATTTTTTGGAAAATTATTTTATTCAGTTTTAGTCACATTGTACTATTTATAATATATTAAACGTCTTCTACTAAATCTCAGCTAATTAATAGTAACACACAATAGTTAATACAAATCAAAAGATATCGAAACTAACAAAACATTAAGTGGTTTCCTAGGAAACGTAAATTATTCTTTGGAAAATTATTTTATTCAGTTTTAGTCACATTGTACTATTTATTATACATTAAACGCCTTCTACTAAATCTCAGCAATCTAATAGTAACACACTATAGTTAATACAAATCAAAAGATATCGAAACTAACAAAACATTAAGTGGTTTCCTAGGAAACGTAAATTATTCTTTGGAAAATTATTTTATTCAGTTTTAGTCACATTGTACTATTTATGATATATTAAACGCCTTCTACTAAATCTCAGCTACCTAATAGTAACACACTATTGTTAATACAAATCAAAAGATATCGAAACTAACAAAACATTAAGTGGTTTCCTAGGAAACGTAAATTATTCTTTGGAAAATTATTTTATTCAGTTTTAGTCACATTGTACTATTTATTATATATTAAACGCCTTCTACTAAATCTCAGCTAACTAATAGTAACACACTATAGTTAATACAAATCAAAAGATATCGAAACTAACAAAACATTAAGTGGTTTCCTAGGAAACGTAAATTATTCTTTGGAAAATTATTTTATTCAGTTTTAGTCACATTGTACTATTTATGTTATAAGAAACGCCTTCTACTAAATCTCAGCAATCTAATAGTAACACACTATTGTTAATACAAATCAAAAGATATCGAAACTAACAAAACATTAAGTGGTTTCCTAGGAAACGTAAATTATTCTTTGGAAAATTATTTTATTCAGTTTTAGTCACATTGTACTATTTATGATATATTAAACGCCTTCTACTAAATCTCAGCTAACTAATAGTAACACACTATAGTTAATACAAATCAAAAGATATCGAAACTAACAAAACATTAAGTGGTTTCCTAGGAAACGTAAATTATTCTTTGGAAAATTATTTTATTCAGTTTTAGTCACATTGTACTATTTATTATACATTAAACGCCTTCTACTAAATCTCAGCAATCTAATAGTAACACACTATTTAATACAAATCAAAAGATATCGAAACTAACAAAACATTAAGTGGTTTCCTAGGAAACGTAAATTATTTTTTGGAAAATTATTTTATTCAGTTTTAGTCACATTGTACTATTTATATGTATATTAAACGCCTTCTACTAAATCTCAGCTAACTAATAGTAACACACAATAGTTAATACAAATCAAAAGATATCGAAACTAACAAAACATTAAGTGGTTTCCTAGGAAACGTAAATTATTCTTTGGAAAATTATTTTATTCAGTTTTAGTCACATTGTACTATTTATTATACATTAAACGCCTTCTACTAAATCTCAGCAATCTAATAGTAACACACTATAATTGTTAATACAAATCAAAAGATATCGAAACTAACAAAACATTAAGTGGTTTCCTAGGAAACGTAAAATTTATTCTTTGGAAAATTATTTTATTCAGTTTTAGTCACATTGTACTATTTATGTATATATTAAACGCCTTCTACTAAATCTCAGCTACCTAATAGTAACACACTATTGTTAATACAAATCAAAAGATATCGAAACTAACAAAACATTAAGTGGTTTTCCTAGGAAACGTAAATTATTCTTTGGAAAAATATATTTATTCAGTTTTAGTCACATTGTACTATTTATTATAATATATTAAACGCCTTCTACTAAATCTCAGCAATCTAATAGTAACACACAATAAATAAATACAAATCAAAAGATATCGAAACTAACAAAAATTTAAACTAAAAAAAAAATTTTAAAAATTTTTTTTTTTTAGTTTAGTATTTATACATTTATGATTTTTTAAACGCTTTCTAAATTAGTAACTTTAAAAACAAAATGTTTAATACAAATTAAAAATTAAATAA